>NC_048424.1:886826-902399 GCF_013103735.1 Etheostoma cragini | reverse complement strand
TTATGCCCCTGTATTTTAACATAGGGGGTTGTATACTTATGCCCCCTGTATTTTAACATAGGGGGTGTATACTTATGCTCCAGCTCATGATTTCCTACCCAGATATTAATTTGCGACTATGTTGGATGGAAGCACAGCCGGAGCACTGTCCCAAATCACTATCTGCCTAGGAACTCATCTAGTCTTAATCTGCATTGCTATTTGTACTCGTTGTGAATACGCAGGCCACAAGAAGTAATTAGTTTTTTTTTTTTTTTTTGTTGACTCATTTTTACTCACAACATGCTAACTGGCAACATAGGATTCCATTCACTATGCTAAGCTAACAAGCAGTGGCGTTGCCGGTGTGGCACCAAACTAAAACAAGGCATGCACTGAGACAAAAAATGCGTCGGCCCACCTATCTACAGCTAGGGGAGACTGTGACAAAACCTATTTCAACAAAAGGTGGCGTGTTCCTTTGAATATAAGCTAGCTACACATATTCCCAAACGCAAATATCGCTGTACACAACACCTGCTGGTTAGTCTGGGTATCACAGGACCAAGCCAAGCGCAGTAGATATGAGGTTGAGCGTTGGTCTGGGGAGTCTGCTCTGTATTTTCTCTGCACAAGAGGCGGGACCAACGGGCAGAGTTCAAATGACTCTGTACGCAATTGGATGGTCCTTCAGCCAATCAGAGTAGCAATCCGGGTGACGTAGAAGCCGCAGCAGCATCAACGGGTTGCTGCGCTTCGGTGGCGTTCAGTGGCCGCCATGTTGAATATAATCAAGTTAAGATATTATCAAGAAGCTGCTTGGTTGTTTCTCTATCGTAATCGTGGTAAACCCACCAATAGTGCGCCAGGTAGATAAGCCAGTTTGTGATTGGTTCCCGCAAAGATGTGAACTGAAGCGGGAGAATTAAAGGTGCAGGTTTCCAGACGGAGCTGCAGGGAGAAATAAAATCACCGGCAGAGTGGGCGGGGCTTACCCAGTCTACCTGCTTGAGGAATCTTGTACCAACTCTGCTCTCTGCAGGTGACCCTACTGGGAAAGTTGGATCCCCAACGTCATTAGATGCCATCCTCTGAGAACCATGAATACCTGTTCAAAATTTCAAAACAATCCCTCCAACAGTTGTTGAGATATTTTAGTCCGCTGATCCTCTGTACATTTGGTAATCCGGAGAACTCTTTCAATGACTCTGCTATCACAGAGAAACCGCCTGTTCCCCCCGTGAAACAGGGACTAAAGCCAGCCTCCTTAATTCAGACGGCTCACTAACCACAGTGATCTCACCCCAACCACCAAATGAATAGATGTTCTCCTGAGAATAAGGAGCTGTGCGCAGAAAGACAAAGGAAGGTGAGTGAAAGCTAATGAAGAAGAGACTGAGAGGAGGGGAAGAGTGACAGATAGAAACAAGCTCAGTACGCTGGTACACTGTTAGCTTCTACAGTATGCCGACATCTGCATCCAAGGTCCACTCTTATTATGACTCTGAGACAGATTGGTCACGGTCAGTTTGTTCTCTAATCAGTCTTTGATGCGGCCATTTTTAATCATTAATGTCACACCATCATTCTCAAGGTCTTTGAGTTGGGGTTTTGTCACTTTTAATTCCAAACTGTTAAATAATTGGATGTTACGGGCCTGTCTGGAAGCCCATTTTCCTACAGCTTGAAATAATATTAAGTATACAGCAGGCAAAATCAGGCAAATTTGCATGATTAGTGAAGTATGTCAGTGGTTGGAGGGAGTTTGTGTTTGGGTGAGAAAAGAGTCAAACTTCTAGGGAGTTATATAAAAAGAAAACAACTGTCTGGAGAGACGCTGCTGACAGATTTAGGTTGTGATGATTCCCGAGATGGGAGATAGGAGAAGGATGCTAAAGGTTCCTAAACTGCTTCCTGGTGTTTTTGACATCAGTTCTTTCATAATTTGATGTAAAACTTGACACAATTTGGTCCTTTCTTACTGTTGTGCCTTTTTTCTCCTTCAACTTGGAAATGAGAGGCTCGCGAGGCCAATACAAACCATTAAAAACAATCAGGTACTGTTTGCCATCCTGATCTGTGGCTTGGTTGAGATTATAGCAAAGTTAAGCGTTTATATCTAACCTCTGTGCAGCGCTCAAGCTTTAACCAAATTACCTTTATTTCCTGTGTAATTTAAAAGTAATCTGAGACCGGATATACAAAAGGATTTGATCCGATGTTGGAAGCATTGGCTTAAGTCAAACAGCGACAGCACAAAGAAGAACAAAGGATCAGAGCAGAGTGAAACAGGAAGGGGAGAAGAGTAATAAAAGATATTAAGGGTGAGGCACAAAGAAATCTAAGGGCTAAAGAGAGTGAGGAAAGGGTAAAAATATCAAACATTATCATTGTAACCTTTAAAAGGCTTTAACAGATCAAAGAGTTGCAGACACAAAGAAGTGACCAGGTGATCGTAGTAGCACATGATGACAGGGAGAAGCCCTTTAATTACAGTGTTGGCGCTATAAGAAGAAGAAGCCAATGCAAAAATCAAATGAAGATATATTTCTGGGTAAGGGTCCTTTCATTTGGTCATTAGAAATGACGATCAAGAGATCAACTGAATGGGATATTATACAATTGAAAAACTAACAATGAGCAAAGTAATGGGAGGCACTGTTACCAAGTTCCCTATTTTTTGGCACGTCCAAACTGCTTATTGTTAATTTTTGGCTGTCATACACTCTAATAACAATATGCATGCAGGGTTTATAAGCCTGGTGGCCCACCGGGTCTTAGTTCACCCCTACCAGGCCGAAGCCACTGGGAATTATTAAAGTATTATTAAATTATTAAAGTGGGGCGGCTTGGTTGGAAACCTGGACGTCTTACAGTTTTCAAATCTCCAGTGAGTTTTAGCACTGACTTAATAACTTATGGAATTCAATTCAATGTTATTTATATAGCTCCAAATCACAACAACAGTTGTCTCACTGCGTTTTTCAGAAGAGAGCAGGTCTAGACCGTTCTCTGGGATGTTATTTACAGAAACGTACAGCTTTTTAAAAGTCCAAAATGTCACGCTTCTGTCTAAAAGTGGGTTTGATGTGACAGTCAACATGCAGTACGTCTCCCTTAGCTCTCAGATCTAGCCCATTAGTTTAGTATTATCTCTCCAAGGTTTGAGAACATAGAATACTGGGCTACCCAGACACAGGTCCAGGGACTTAAGGGGTCTCGGGACCATAGAGAGGGAGCCTTCAAGATGTGACTGGCACCATTTGGTTAAAGTGACAATTATCTGAGTAAATCGCTGTTATATAAGTGTATATGTTCACTTATTCATCTGTGATTTGAAGCAACAACTTCAGTCCAGTCCCTTATTGAAAAAAGACTAAATCTTTATTTAAATGGCAATGCTTTGACCATTAAGACCCAACTTAATGCTGAGATAAACTCTAACAAAGTCATTTAGAGGCTGCAGATTTTAATGCTAAAAACGCACATCACTCCACACCTCATAACAGTCCATTTCATTGTTTTAAGGTTTATGGATAATAACACTTGAAATGGTCTGTGGACGTTAACAGAGATCGAGCTGAGAAGCTCCGTCACGGTCAGTACTGGGATCCGGATGACCTGTAAGAGGGTGTGTGGGGTGTGTGTGTGTGTGTGTGTGTGTGTGTGTGTGTGGTGTGTGTGTGTCTCTCTTTGTTAAAGGACAAGATTGAGGATGGTGGGTGTTATCAGATACGGTTGCACGCGCGCGCGCACACACACACACACACACACACACACACACACACACACACACACACACACACACACCTACCTGAGTGTTTCGGTCCATTTGAGCTCTAGCTCCAGAGCCATCTTGTCCATCTTAAGTTTTTCTTCTTCTTTGGTGGTGATGAGTTTGGCTTCATGCTGACGCTTTTGGATCTCCAACTCTCCCTGACAGACAAAACAAGACAGACACACACACACACACACACACACACACACACACACACATACCCATACACACACACACACACACACACACACACACACACACACACACACACACAGAGGTTAGTGTGCCATTGTAGTCTAAACGTTGCTCAGAGGTCTTTCTGCCCTGACTAGGTCCAATCCAGTTCCTTGGGCAACTCTGAAAACTTTTTGGATTTTCTGTAGCGTGAAGAAAGGTTGAAGCCTTTTGGAGAAAAACAACACTAAATGTTGCTGTTGGCAGAGTCGAACCAAAAACATGAAGACAGGGAAATCCTTCAAAATCCCACTCTGGTCAAAGCCCAAGTCAGCGTCATAGGACTCAAATTATTGAATTAATTACTTAAGGAGTTGATAAAAAGAAAATAAATTGAATAAATATGAACAGCGAAACATTGTGTAGTCAATTATCAAATAAAAAATAATAAAAGAGGACTTATTTTCTGTGTTACATCATTAGAAAGTGAAAATGTTGGGTGTGGCCAAACTAAACAAGCACTGGAAAGTGATTTTCTTCTAATTTCCTAACATTTAATCTAATCATCATCTAATTTGTGACTAAATAAGTCAGAAATTCATGGTTACTTTTGAATATAAATTAATTAATTAATTAATTAATATTATATTTGTGAAAAAATACCGCATTATGCGAGGTGTCCTCATAAGTACAAAATAACCCCGCGTGCGTGTGTGTGTGTGCGCGTGCGTGTGTGTGTGCGTGTGCGTGTGTGCGTGTGCGCGTGTGTGTGTGTGTGCGTGTGTGCGTGTGTGCGTGTGCGTGTGTGTGTGTGTGTGTGTGTGTGTGTGTGTGTGTGTGTGTGCCTGTGCGTGCTGACCTGCAGGGCAGTGAGCAGGTTGCTGGTCTCCCTCAGCCGGGCCCTGGTGGCGTCCAGCTCCTCCAGCAGTTTGTCCTGCGCCTCCTTCAGAGTGGAGATCTGTCCCTCAGCTGTTCCCATGTCCCGCTCCCCCTGCCGCACCTCCTCCTGCAGCCGGATCAGCTGTGGGGAGGACAGACAGACAGACAGATAGTTAGACAGAGACAGACAGACAGGCAGACAGACAGTTAGACAAACAGTTATACAGTGGGAATGAACTACATTCACAACTTGTCTCAGTGTGGCATTACCCTTAAAACTACATCAGCATCTTATGCTCAGCGAGGTGGAATTCCATCAGAAATGCACTCAATAACCATTTCTACTTGGGATTTTTAAATGAGCCAGGCCCATGTACTTTTTGCGAACGTGGCAACATAGTTTTGAAATGCATCAGAAAATAATTTGCCTCAATGTTTAAAGCACAACAGCAACACATCCAGCGTGGCAGTGGGTTTCTACACAGGAAGATAAGACCAGGGAAACCGAGAGAAGGGAGGTTCTGTCTCTCTCTTTGTCTTTTTAAATACATGCACCACAAGTTGGGCTCACAAGGGATATATACAGTTTATTTTCCCCATGGGTCATTTTGTTGTGTCCTTTAAGAAAAATGGGAGCTGCATATTTGGAAGTGGCTCTCACCTTATTGTTCAGCTGGTAATACTTCATCTTTCAAATGGTAAATACCCTTTATTATTAGGTACTTACTATTCAAGTCTCACACACCATTAAGGATTCAGACTCTGGGCTCTCTAACTTTTGGAGGTGACATTCTCAACAATAAGTAATGAATGGGACATTTATTACAACAACAAACAAAGTTTCCAAATAATTTAGCCATTAGAAGATGCATCAACGTTGCAATTAGCTGTTTTACGATGCAAAACATAGATACTAAATATGTTTTGCATCGTAAAACGGCTAATTGCAATGTTGATGCATATATATATATATATATATATATATATATATATATATGGCATTAAGTGCGCTTCCTTTGTCTGGTGTTGCTTCGTCATCATTCTTATGTGGATCTGCCTGTGTCAGCGGTTTTCTGTGTTCCTGGAGTTTTCCTCTTTCACCAGCTCACGTTCTTTTGTTTTTAAATGATCCTTGAGTAACTTTTTTAACTTAATTAAATTCTCTTATACTAATCGTTGCCCTCTCCTCGCCTCCTTCTGCACTGGGGTCCAAG
The DNA here is from genome assembly GCF_013103735.1 of Etheostoma cragini. NCBI lineage: Eukaryota > Metazoa > Chordata > Actinopteri > Perciformes > Percidae > Etheostoma > Etheostoma cragini. The sequence continues at coordinate 896,375 of NC_048424.1, read as the reverse complement.
TCTGAACTGGTCGTGACAAGGTCCACAGGTGAAGCTGCACATGCCTTACCTCTGCATTGGCTGCGTTGAGTTTGGAGGTCAGCTCGTCCCTCAGCTCGTCCAGCTGCTGCCTGAGAGTTGTCTTCTGCTCCTCCAGCGAGAGGCGCTCACTCTCAAACTGCTGCTCCAGCTCCTGATGTTTAAAAAAAACAAAAAACGAAACACACATCTTTCAAAACCAGTGAGCAAGAAAAGGCAATGAGCAACGAGGACTGTAAGTCACATGCAGGTGAAACAGACCATGTACCTGACTAGTGAAGATGTTCATGTTTCATTGGAAGCCACGTGACATTTTATCAGTATTCTCAGTTATAAACATGTTGCAAGCATGGGTTAAACAGGAAGTGGATGTGTTGGACCAGTGTAGCCACCCGCAAGGGACGTTCTGACCTAAAACAAACGCACCCTTAACGGGGCAGGGATCATCTCATTGGTCAACACCACACAATTCTATGAGTTTATGGATTTTGACACAAAGAAATCCAAGAGCGCAGGATAAATCCGAGAGGAGAAGATCTGCAAGTGCACAGAAGCAACCTGAGTAGAGGAGAAGGGCTAAAGCTGAGAGAAGGAAATATGTCAGTAGTAACAACCTGTCTCTAAGCAGAAGGTTTGAGCAGAAGCAGAGCAAAGGGTTAGGGAGCATGAGCAGGGGCTATTTGTATGTAAGAGCATGTTTTGAGTGAAATTATTACAAAATCTGAATGTGAAATCAATGAAAAATGCTCAAATTGAAAGAACACGCTCTTAAACAAAGACATGAATAAAACTCCATGTGTTGGAGGCTTAGGCTGTACGTCCTGAAAAGGTTGATTTTCAACGCCAGTGTATTCCCTAGGTCTGTTGAAGACTTTGGCGTATTTGGTGGGGAGGTTAGAATTCTTCCCTTCAGAAAGTTTGACGTGTTTCCTTAACAGAATCGTCAATTTCCCATCAAACCAATAATTATTAATTCCATGTCTGTGTCTAAAACGTTGGAATAGGTTGACCAGATAAATAAATGACACTCAACAAGCTTAAAGACAAAATTTGCTAAACTCTGACAAACACAACTCAAATTCTTCATGTATGTGCAGTATTTTGCTCAGTTGTGGTGCAAATCCAGAACTTTCCTTCCTCGCTCCTATTTGTTTGGCTCTCACTGCTTTCATCTTTGCTAAATATCTAAAAATACTTGTCCTTGACAGAGAAGTCAGAGAAAGAGCTCCGTCATTGTAACCATAATAAAGCTTATTATGCCTGCTGATGAATGGGAAACGATTTCTGTTATAGCGAGCAATGATTGCTGCTTTCCAAGGACAATTAGAGCGGAGGGAAATTGCTGTAATGTCAAATGAAGTTTGCCACAGTTATTCATTACAAAGGAGGATGGAGTTTAAACATTGAGTGCATTGAGTACTGTGACATAGCTCCATGAAAATGAATAGAACATAACTGAAATGTATGTGAATCTTATTCTAGGGCTTTGTTTTAGCTGCTATGCTAACTATTTGCTAGTAAATGGATTGCATCTATATTAGAGGTGGGCACGTCGATCCTAATATCGATAATATTGAAACCAACGTTGGTATTGATAATGATCAATACCAGTGTAATGGGATCTCTACTTTAGATTTAGTTTCTCTCCAGTATGCACTGCTGCGGTCTCATCAAAGATGGACCTGGCTGTCATGTTTTTATCCAAATGAAGTGATATTGAATGAGAAATGCATTATGGAAACAGCAAAATTCAGAAGAAAGACATTCAGTCTCATCTGATTGTATCTTGATCAATATACGGTGTGTTGATAGCGTAGGTGTTTTCTTGTTAAAGCTTGTTATGTTGCTATCAGCTGGAACATTAGCACTATTACCATTTGTCCCATATTGATCATGTGTTGGTGGACGTGATCCATTTTGTCTAGAAAAACTTTGTTTGCTAATGGTATCTTGGACATTGTGCGATTCAGTGTGAAATTGAAAGGAAACACCTTACATTGTCTCAAATGTTTCCGATATACCGATTTGATCGCAAAACAGCGTGATGTGACGTCACCACCACAAGTTGTTTTTAAAGCCGTTGGATGGAAACACACTTTCACCAACTATATTCGCATGAGTTTTTTTTTTACCAAACTTCACATTAATTCGGTAGACGTGTGGATGGAAGCTTAGCTAGAGTCTTGGTAAGTGCTGCTCCTGTCCCAGTGCAGAACAGCCCAATTTGCCCCCCCCCCACCCCCCCTCCTGTGAAACAAGCAAGTGGAACTAGGTCATAATCATCTGTGGGTGTGGCACTACAGTCATCTTCTTTCATATTACACACGGCCATTTGATCCGCTGTTATTCAAATATTTATAAGCGCGGCTTTCAACACTTTGTCCTACATTTTCTAGGATAACTTAAGACTAAAAAGCAGTAAGGAAAGTACCACAGGACTATTTAAATCAAAAGCTGTACCCTAGATTTAGTTGAAAAAAGACAATCCAATCATTTTAGTTATGTCAGCTAATGGCTAAAATGATATTAATGCTCCAAATGTTTTATCACATACGACAGACTAAAAAAGGTTTAAATCCTGGGCCGTCTCTTACAGCAGCTTGTTGTTTTTTGGACATCACAAAAGGTGAGTCACTGAACTGTAGTGAGACCCTGACGCTGTATTTCTGCAGGTGTACTTCGACATAAAAAGTAATCTCAATGCACCACAACAAATACCAACCCTGAAATACAACAACCATTATTTAAAAAAAAATCAATACATCATATTTTCAATGTGAACTACTGAATTGGTGGATGCTTAAGGTGACTTCCATTAGTCTGCTGATATGAAAGACACGACAGAGGGACTCTTCTTCCCAATTGGTTGATTCTGAAACACACAAAGCTGGATGGGGAGGACTCTAACAGGACACATCAGGACACATCAGGATTCATCAGGATTCCTGTCGAACCCTGCCTTCTCACAGACAACTCTCATTAGAATTTTAAGTGGTGAAAGAATAGAGTTGATGAAAAATAGATGATTAACTAGACCTGATAAGACGTGGATCAGACAGAAGAAAGAAATGACGGAGGGACCAAGCGGAATTTCTTCTTTCTTTGTCGCCTTCTTGCCCCCATGGTTTGGCAGAAAATCTGGAGCGAGGGAATGAGAAGTGGATGGATGCTGACTGCTCCCTGTCACTCATTCAATCTGGACGTTTCTGCACCAACACTGGCAGCATAGTCCTGAACAGGAGTGGTGATTTGGTGTGCACGTCAGAACACAGTGGGGGGGAATAAAAGGCCACGAAAATCACACAGGCCAGAGAGTATGCATATGGAATGCATATAAAATAAGTATGGAAATGCATAACGCTCTTCTCTTCATGCAGCTGTCGGCTCTGATCGGGATTACTGCGGAATATCATTTAAAACACGTCCTCGTTATGCAACTTTGATGCAAGAGAATATTTGATCACTTGCCTCCACATGGCTGTGTGTGACTGGAATAAAAGGACCCCGTGGAGATTGGGCATCATCAGCAGGCTGGTGGAGCTGCACGCCTCGGCTGCGGTCAGATTAGAGATTGTGGGTATTTACACCAAGAAAAGTTAACAATTTTCCGCAGGGTTGTGAAGCAGAGTGGGTGTCACAAAAACGGCCCATTTGGTGGCGTCCTGTTGTGTTCTTAAAGCCCCCAAAAAAACACAATAGTATATATATAGTATAGTTTATATTTCTCAACAGAGCAAGTATACTTGGGGCGGGGGTCAGTTGAATTATAGCGACGATTAACGAGATGTAGATTCCTGGGATAAAGGCTGACATCGGATACATCATACCCACCTACCCCCCCACTTTCTTCCCCCTAAGGGCATGGTTGCTGAATCCAGGACCCAGGATGGCTGTGATTGGTCTAAAGAAATATAAACAAGCCGGAGTGTTTTTTCCCCTCTCAGAGAATAGATAAGCGGCGTAGCGAGACCTTTCTCCAGCGCTGGACCCTCATATTAAACTCTACTTGTTTATAATGCGTCACCAAGTCACCAGTATCCTCTTAATATCTGTAATAGAGTTCATGCTTTGGAAGTCTTAAACGTTGGAACTCTCTTTCCTTTTGGACTTAATTCTCGGTCTGTGGACACCTTTAAAAGGTCCCATGGCATGAAAATCACTCACTTTAAAGTTTTATTTTAACATTAATATGACTCCCCCAGCCTCCCTTTGGTCCCCCAGTGGCTAGAAATGGTGATAGGTGTAAACCGAGCCCTGGGCATCCCGCTCTGTCTTTGAGAAAATGAAAGCTCAGATGGGACGATCCGGATTCTTGCTCCTTATGAGGTCATAAGGGGCAAGGTTACCTCCCCTTTCTCTACTTTCTCTGCAGAGAATTTGGCCCCCCCATGAGAGAGACATCTTAGCTTTCAAAGAGCAAAGTGGCAGTTGGTCCAGGCCACACCCCCAGCATCCACTTTTTCTTTAATTTAGAATCACTTTGTGTTCTATATATACACAATTTAAATTACATTTTCATATTAATCTATGCAATCCAAATGCAGCATCTGACTGCGCCAACACAGTATCTACCAGACTGGCACTAAAAATTGTTCAAGCGTGTTTTAGTGAGTGAGTATGTGTGCGCAAGTTTAGGAAAAACAAATGGTACACTACTTAAGTTGTTAATGCTAATCCAACAGAAAGAACTACAGCCTGGACAATGACCACAGAGTCGAACCAACACTGCAACAACAACTGCAGATCTATTCATTTGAATCGTGCATTACAGTGAAAAAGGGTTTCTGTTCTGCTAAATCTGGAGGTGGCCTTGTGCCTTTTCACAATTTGTCTCTCTTTTTCTAAAATGTGGTTTTCTAGGTTGTCTGGTTCCTGTTTAAAAACGAAGTTGAACTGTTCAAGATCACAGGAGTAAAGAGGTTTTCTTTGAAGTACCTTCGAGAGAAATTCACAGAGCTCATAAACCTGCTTCTGCTGACCTCACTGCAGGTGAGGAGGAAGAAATAGACCTCCTGGTTCCCAAAAAGAAACTCTCATGTCCTTCACAAGGAGTAAAAGTACATACTGTAGAATACGCAGTAGACAAGCAGCGTAAAAGCGCCATCTAAGAAGTGTATATACTGTATGTATGAGCTTAAGTCTTAAGCTTAAGGGTCGTCACACACTGTGCTAAGTACATAGCTGTGAAATATTTATGCTGCAAGTTTTAGAAACACACACACACACACATACTCACACCCACACGCACACACACACACACACACACACACACACACACAAGGGTACCAGTTGGCTGCAAGACTCACATCCCTCAGCCAAAGCTGAAATCCATCTCTCACCATCCCCATCATTTCGTCCTAATTTTGATGACTTTCCTCACTTTGTTCTCTCCACTGGCAGTTTTATGTGGAGTAAATGTCATCAACGTACAAGCAGACTATGAATCTAAGGGTCCTGCACCCATTTAAATGTCAAAACTCCCACACCTTTTCCAGACCAACATTTCCCGATGTGTTTGAAAGATTTTGGTGCTCAACACAATAAGTCACATTAAAAATATGCATTATCATTTAAAGTGACAAATACCAAACTATGCGGTGTAATAATGTCCTGAACACACGCACAAATGATCTGAAAATGACACCACTCTTTCAATGTGCATGTCCACACCTCTTCACATGTGCAGGTAGTGTGTTAATCTAATTAGAACTTTATTGTCTCCGGCCCAACAGCACACTAACGCAGCTGTGTGCCGCTGCGTGTGAATTTTGATTATGAAGCAGTTTTAGCATGGCCCAAAAATAGCACATGGAGCATGTTATCACCTGTGTGAGTCATCAGGAAAGCTGCGAATAGTTCCCACATGGGGTTCCTATCGTCTACCACATCTCCGAACTCTGTCTCTTTCATAACATTACATTGCTGAAAGAACTTCATGCAGTTTGATAATAATAATAATAATACATTTAATTTGTAATGCATTTTATATTTGTGCAAATCCCAAAATGCTACATGATAAAACAGGTAAGTCCTCAAATAAAAAACACATGGAGAGCATGAAAATAAAAAATAAAAACAAAATAAACAAAAACAACAAGGAAAAGGGCAAGAGATCAGTCAAAAGCTCTCCTAAAAAGGTGGGTTTAAAGGCCACAGGTTACCCACACTTCAACCCGTCCACGTTATGGGAGCTCCGAGCTGTTCCAAATGACATTTACGTGAGATAAATATGAATGTACTCCCACGTCAGCAGGCTGCATTTCCTCCCCCCCCCAGCTTCTTAGTCACCGTTATGGCTCCTTTTGATGTATTGTGTTATATAGACAACCTAAACAAACTGCTCATTTTACCTGAACTCCTCCATTTGTCACGCCTACGTGTGAGGCTTTATTAATATTCATATCTGCCGTGCAGAGAGATTACGAATCCCAAATTCTTTATTCAGTATGTACGTCTTTTCACTGAGTCATTCTTTGGGATATTGTTGCAGCTTTTGCTCCTGTTGGCGTGACATTAGAGGAAGCAGGCATGTGTGAACAGGACCATTAGCTTCACTGACTCACTTTTTCCCTGCACTGAAGAGCTGATCAATATTACTTTTTAAAGTAACAGCTTCTAGATATTTTTGCAGTAAAGGTAAAAAAAAAAAAGCAAGATAGGGGGCCCATAAACTCCAAAATAATGTCTTGGTTCCATATGATGATGTCTGGAACCAAGACAAGGAAGAAAATAGCTCAATGGTCCTTTTAGATGTAATGGATCCTGTCGGTCCAGTCGCTAAATCCAAGCACTCCCTTAAAAACAGTCTCTTGGTCTGTCGTCCTCCTAGTTTAGCAGAAATAAACTCATATTAAACCATAATCGTGTCCATAGGATAGCAGAGTTCCCAGTTCTTAGGGAAGCCCTGTCTAGCTCCTATCAGCCTTCTGTTTACAGCAAATACCTTAGAGGAGATACACAATTTCACAGCAAATACACAGCATGGCCACTGTCCCGTGTGATGGCAGTGAAAAGCCTTTTAATTAACATATCTACATCTGCAGTTATAACTGCACCTTTAGCTGATGTAATATCATAATTTTCCCTAAAACCAGAGAGACTCAACATATTTTACAGTCAAGGCTGCCAACTGAAAACTGTTGTTTTTTACAAACTGTGAAGAAGGTAATCTGAGGCGTTTCAGAATAAATACATAACATATGGACATTATCTGCAGTTCAATGCCAAAAACGTCCCTGTTTCCTTTGTATTTTCCTTGTCCTTGTATTCATGTCAAGACAGAACGGCTTGTGGGACAACATTTAGACACTACACAGCTACAGTTTAAAGTCTCAAGGATCCGAGAGCTCGTGGCTCTTGTAACAGATTGCAGAGTCAGTGAAAAGGTGGACTGGGGTCAGAGGTCAGAGAGCCGGCGTGGGACCGGTTACCCGCTGAAGTCCCTCAACCAGCTGGTCCAGCGTCTGCTGAGACGGAAATGAGTGCCGCTGTATCCTCTCTGATTATGGCTGTACTTTATAAACTGTAGTTTTGGATGATCTAATAATGTATTAAACTAGTCAGAGTTCAAGATGTGTACTTAGATTAACTGAATATTTGTATTCCGTTGATTTTTTAACTGTAAAACTTGTAAAAAAAGAGATCAATGTACACATGAACTTTAACCTTGTTTATGTTAATATATTGCTACCCCCAAACTTGAATGAGTTTTCCTTCAAAAACCAATAAAACTCAGTCACAAAAAATAACTGGATTTATAGGGATGGATAACAATTGTTAAAAACAATGTATTTCTGTTTAATGCAGGCCTGTATTCTGCAGCCAGATTGATCCAATACTGATCACCTTAATTAGCATTCCACTACTTAACACACAGACACACACACACATCTTCTAAAAGTTGTTTATCAGGTCATGTCTGGCACTTAACACATAGGAAGAAACCTTTTGCTTCACAACCGGAAGTAACCTTCTGTCTCCGACCCCCTGGTGCCTTAGACGAGGCTAAGACCAATCAATGGTAATTAACTGTGTTTTTGTTAGAATTTCTCATCTACATGGTAAAACCTTCAGATCTGTGTCCGATAATGACCCCAAAGGGACAGAGCTTGGAGCCGTGTCCTTCTCATTGGACAGCAAAGAAGCCAACAAGACATGTCCTCTTCGTTGCCATGCCAACGGCGGACCAATAAGGTGTAGGGAATGTAATTCTGGGCTGTTGGATGAGTCTCTAAAGAAGGAACACCGTGCAGTCCGCTGCCATCTGCAGTGTTATGTTTTGTGTATTTATTGTCTTTATCATATCATCTTTATGCTGTTTAATTAAATCTTTTGGTAACTCTCCATTTATACTCTAGCCTCTCTTCGTCCTCATAAAATCAAAAACCACAACTTGGACTTTTTCCAACACAATGCCAGTGTCAGGGTCGATATACTGTACCTCCACACACACACACACACACACACACACACACACACACACACACACACACACACACACACACACACACACACACACACACACACACACAATCTGACAATATGACATAGCAGTATGGTGTTGATGCGGACACCACAGGGTGTTTGTCATCTATAATCACCACTCATTCATTAACAGGTACTGTGTAACATCAACAGACACAAGTGGTGTGACAGGTCCATGTTTGTTTGGCAGGCGACAGCTCCAGAAAGCAGCGAGACCGAGAGGGAGACAGCTCGTCTTTTGACTGACTCCTTCCTCCGTATCCTACAGTATTGGACAACATGGATAGGGGAAACTGTGAAATCCCAATGTGTTTATCAATGTGTCACTACTTCTATCCATCAGGAGTGAAACAAGTTGGTTAAACTTTACGTGAAGGTATCTACTTAAGAGTGACGTAACACTGTCGTGAACGTGTCATAGACACCAGAGGTCAGATTTAAACCCTGGACCTCTGTGTCAAGGCAAACATACGCTCAGAACATGCGCCCGCTCTATCATGCATCTTTAGTTGTAGTCTGTTGTAGATGTTTGATACCTATTGTAGATGTTTGGTATCTGTTGTAGATGTTTGGTACCTGTTGTAGATGTTTGGTACCTGTTGTAGATGTTTGGTACCTGTTGTAGATGTTTGGTACCTGTTGTAGATGTTTGGTATCTGTTGCAGATGTTTGGTACCTGTTGTAGATGTTTGGTACCTATTGTAGATGTTTGGTACCTATTGTAGATGTTTGGAACCTGTTGTAGATGTTTGGTACCTATTGTAGATGTTTGGTACCTGTTGTAGATGTTTCATACCTATTGTAGATGTTTGGTACCTATTGTAGATGTTTGGTACCTATTGTAGATGTTTGGTACCTATTGTAGATGTTTGGTACCTGTTGTAGATGTTTGGTACCTGTTGTAGATGTTTGGTACCTATTGTAGATGTTTGGTACCTATTGTAGATGTTTGGTATCTGTTGTAGATGTTTGGTATCTGTTGTAGATGTTTGGTACCTATTGTAGATGTTTGGTACCTGTTGTAGATGTTTGGTACCTATTGTAGAT
>NC_048424.1:883227-886726 GCF_013103735.1 Etheostoma cragini | reverse complement strand
GATGTTTAGTACCTGTTGTAGATGTTTGGTACCTATTGTAGATGTCTGATACCTATTGTAGATGTTTGGTACCTATTGTAGATGTTTAATACCTATTGTAGATGTTTGGTACCTGTTGTACTAAATGTACTTTGTTCCTTTCTACCTCAGCTGTCCATAAAGAGATTAATACTTCCAAATCACTGGGGAACACAAGGCCCCATCCTGAGATGAGCCCTGAGCTTGATGATACTGGATCAATGAAAACACACAGCTGTTTGTTTTCCACCAGCTTTGAGGAATAAGCGCTGATTACACAAAGACGCATGGATCTGAAAATTAATCATGTTGATTTATGTTGATTGTGCCCGGCGAGCTCAGCATCTGATCCACCCTCTGTCGGACATATTGTTATCGACGACACTCCATCTCAGAGATAAACAACACGGATGTGTATCACAGCCTAAATTCTTTCAGGAAGACCTAACTTTTAATCAGTCCTCTCCTAAATCAGCTGTTATGCTAATAAATGGACATTTTGCTGTGTATAACTCTCACATATCTGCAGCTTGTCTCTCCTGATTTAAATATGGCTCAGCGTAAGTTCTTTCAGGAACTTAATTTAATCACTGCTCTCTTCCTAAATGAAATCGGCTGTTGGAGGCGTTCAGCCTTCCTGCTTAACCAATCAGAATCGTCCACCTACTGCAAGGGCCAATCACAGAGTCACAACCCTGCTTTTAAAGATCTATTTCTCCCTTTGCTATCAGGTGTTGTTGCAGGCAAAAAGTGCAACCCTCCACCCCCCCTTCCACCTCCTCCTCCCCCCTCCACCTCCCGCCAAAGACTCTGTACCGCAGCGGCACGTCTTCACACTAGTACATCGCCATAGGAACAGAGGGACGCACCACCTCGTAGTGCTACTAAGCCTTGCAGTTATGAGTCTGGCTGCTACAAGCCCTGCGTATTGGTCCTACCTTGGAGGCCATGAATGTAGGTTAACGTGTGTGTACTCACAGCCAGCATGCGGTTCTTGTCCTTCTCGGCGTTGTTGAGCGCGTTCTCCAGGGTCACCCTGTGTTTCTTGGCGACTTCCTCCAGAGCTCGAGCCTGGCTCTCCTTCAGCTGGCTGGCCTCCTCTTCGGACCGAGCTCGCACGCTGTTCATCTCTCTGTCGTGGGACAACTTCTCGTCGTGCAGGGTCTGACGAAAACAGAGATTGAAAATATGCATGCGCACTTTTAAAAATATGCTCAGAGGTGAGTGCTGTTACAGACGATACACACACGCTCACACACACACACACACACGCATGCACATATTTAACACGATAGGCGTTAACTTTTGGAAAGTTTTCATTTACTAAAGTTAAAAACAGACAGTGTAAACACTTTGAAGTGTCAAAGGTTCCCTTCAAACTTTTCCCACTTCAACTTTTTGATTTTTAATTCAGAACACAAGACAAAATCATTTTTGTGATCGTTAGAAGCCAAAATCAAATTGCACACACACACACACACACACACACACACGCACACACACACGGGCTGATATGCTGTATTTTTCAGCCACATTATCAAGTGTTCGCTAAAGAGAAGCCCAAGAATCAATCCTGCATTTTCTCAGTTCCTTTCTCACCATTTTCATATTTTTTATTCCTAAAGGACCAAAACCCAATAAACTAAAAACAGAACATTTGGTTCCAGAAGCTATTTGGGATTATTGGTTAAAGGGTTATTAATTATGGAGCTATTGAGCCTATAAATCAGTCCGCTACATAACCCAACCATCAAAAGCTGCTGTGTCCTGATGGCAAATTAACAATTTGATTTGATCTTTGAGACCCGTCGACCAATAACAGAACACACTGTTCTCTTGTTGCCAAAACACTTTAAACCATCTCCTACAGCCTGTCCTGAAATATGAAGTAATTTACAATCTATTTGGCCTATACCAGTCATTTAAAAACAAGTGAGCCTCTGGCAGATTATTGAATATATCAGACACTGGCAACAACATGAAAACAACTTGATTTTCCCATTAGGGATCATATTGATGAACACTAATCACTTGAAACCAGAGGGCTGTTTTGGAAATCTACCAAAAAGCGTTCATCAAGCTGGTCAAACTGAGCAAGACTGCTGTGCTGTCGTATGGCCAAACAAACCCAAAGGGGGGGATGATAGGAACAACGGGGCATGAAAACATCTTGGGAGGTTAATTCATCCTGTTGGAGAGAGAGGACGAGGGAGGAAAAGCAAGATCCAAAAACAGACACACCTCCCGTTAATGTAATGACGTTCTTTAATGAAGTCAAAGCACTAACATTATCGGAAATGTTCTTTCTCTCCCAGCTTTCTAATGTTGCTTATTCTCAAACCCAATCGATGCAAAAATCACTCCTTAATGCGAAGAAGTTGGAAAACCCACATTGACATTACCAAAATGTTGTTGTTTTAAACGATTTTAAGATTAGAAAACAGCCCAGCAACAGCCGGATTACTGCAAGTAGCATCAGAACTGAGTTGAGCACTGAGGGACGTAACAGGAAGGCGTCTGAGTTGAAGTTGTGTGAGATCTTCACTCATCCTCAGAAAGACATTCACATTCACAGCAGCCTTGCTCTGTGGCTCCCGGAGGATTACGCTGCACAAATGTCAGCGAAAAAGTGACGGGGAAAACACACATGAAGCAGCAACACTTGACATTTAGCGTCCGCCGCGGTTGGTCTGCTGACTGCACGGTTCCTTCAATCATTTGGCCTTTAAGCTACTTGGTTTTTACAAAAGAGGAGCGTTTTCTATTTTTATAAAGTTTATTATATTATTATATGTCCATTGTTGCTCCTTTTTGCTCATAAAGCATATACAGTGTGATTGCATACTTCTGCAACAGAATGATTAAAAGAAGCTTGAGTTTTTAAAAAGATAAAGGAAGAAAGAAAAGCTATTTTAATGCTATATGCTCATGCCTTAAGATTTTGCGTTCTCCTTCAAAAGGCTTCAAAATAGTTCTTTTACATCCATAAAGACCGACTTTGGGCAAAACATCAGCTTCTCCAGAGGATTACTCTGTAAAGGAACAGAAATTTCACTGCTGCAAAACTCAAATAAATAAGAAAAAAATGAAATACCAAATCGAATTGAAGAAATAAATCAGTTTTGAGGTAAGTAAGTATTAGAATAGCTTCATAGCGCCAAAAAATGGCATTTTACTTTGGGGGTTTTTCTCTCTAAAAGGATGAATTTTACTGAGGAGTTAAGGTCACGAGATGAAGACAGCAAACACAAAACTTAATACTTGAAATTACAAATCTTCTCATCTGACTGTGAATTCCTGATGGAGACCAATGTTAAAATGTTTTGTTGTCTTAAACTATTAAAATGCATGCTAATCACTTGCTAGAGTTATCTTGGTGGTATGAATTGACTTGGTTTATTATACAAGGACCTTTCCCCAAAATATGAGCCCAGAATATTGGAACTGTATTTGAAGAATGCAAAAGAGCAAAAAAGAAAGT
>NC_048424.1:879736-883127 GCF_013103735.1 Etheostoma cragini | reverse complement strand
ACACACACACACACACACACACAGACACACACACACAGACACACACCTTTTCCAGGGACAGGAGCTGTTGTTTCTGTCTTTCGTCCAGGGCCTGGCTCTGGCTCTGCAGGGACTCCCTCTCTTCCTCCATCCTCAGGACTTTGTCCTTCAGCCGGCTCCGCTCGTTGTCCAGGTCCCTGATGGCGGCTTCCTGGGTCATCTGGGTAGCCTGCAGGCTGCTAATCTGACCTGTGACAGAGCAGAGCCGGCAGATGAGTGAGCAGAATGCCAAGAGTAAAGCAACGTCATCTGCATATTGTCATTCTTGGAGCTTTTCTGTTGGTCTTAAAATCAAAGCTTATAAGCTGTTGTCAGCATTTTAAATTTGAACTCAGTCCGGACGATGTCATTTCCCGTTGATTGGTAGTTCAACGTCATGTTACGGTTTTCAGAGCAATAAAATACATTTTAGGGTTTACGAGTTATTTCTGTATATTGACTTAAAACAACATCTACAGAGGCGTTTATAAATCACAAAACGGTTTAGGGTCAAAATACATTTCTGATCTGCTACTACACTATGACCCCCCCAGACCTCTCAGGTGGTCTGGGAGAGGTCTGCTACTACACTATGACCCCCCCCCAGACCTCTCAGGTGGTCTGGGACAGGTCTACTTTCTGTCCCCGAGTCAGAACTAAACAGGGAGTGGGCAGCGTTCATTTTCCCAAGGCAATTTAAATATTTTAACATAAATCCAACATATTATTAGCAATACTATTAGCAAATATAAATCTGCTTCAGAATTTGTAACCCGTCCCCCAAACTATGATAGGCTTACTGGCCCACATATGTAAGGTAGTCACTAAGCCATCCACAGCATGCCAAAGATTATTTTTATAACTTAGTATTCTATGCAAAAAATAGTAAGTAGCCCAGCATGTTATGGAACTTCATTTTATACAACATACAGTATGATACAGCATGTAGTAGGGGGGTCCCTGCACTGTCTCTCTTTCAGTTAAAGGGTCCTTAGCTTGAAAAACATAGAAGACACTTCATCTCCTTTAAAGTGTAAATAAACGAGGAGCTATGATCCGTACCAGACAGGCATAGTTCACCAGTTAGATCTTATTCCTCTCCCTCACATGCAAACAGCTCCGGTGGAAAAGCTTTCTCATTACTTCTTACACGGACGGAGAGACATCGCAAGGTAGCAAATCAGATTCTAACACGCAACAGTTCACCATGGTGGAATGTAACTAAGTACATTTAGGTCCTTCATCCAGGTCGCTGTCAGACTCTCCAAAACCTGCACTACCTCATAATGGTGTAGTTTCTCTCCCTGTGTTTCATTTACTCCGCACACTCTTTATATCTTCATTATCTGTGTTTATATTTTCTCCATTACAAGTACTTACTTTTTCAATATTACTTATGGTCACGGGTAAATATAATTTATATTATGGTTACCTACTTTTGCATTATTACTTTAATTACATATTCAATTTAATTTTAACGTCACTTACTCACACCACAATATTGTTTCTTGTACTATGCCAACCGCAGTTTACAAAACTTTATTAGACGCCACTTTACCTTCAGCCAGAGCTTCTGCTCATTGGCTGTTGTTTGCCTGATTGTTTGTGTGTTTACTTGTGTGTTGTTTATTGTAGAAAATACTGCTGTAATAAGGGGATTTCCCCGCTGTGGGATGAATAAAGTATTATCTAATCTATCTAATCTACTCAAGCCCTCTACATTTAAAGGGGAGACCTTATTCCTTAATCCTTAGTAATATTTACTCCACTATATTAATTTGACACAGTGAGTTACTAGATACTTTACAAATTAACATACTTGCACACAACACACATGCAGTTTATAAAATATGTTTTATAAGTAAACAACCCAACAATATAGGGCTATAAGTCCAGATGAAATGATTATCTAATTAAGCAATTGGTTGATTGACTGAACGTTTGCAGTTTCCAAAATGTGAGGATCATTCCACGTTGAGTAGTTGTACTTTTAATATTTTCAGCACATTTTCCTGTTAACACTTTTAGTTAAGTACCAAGTCCAATACAGGCTTAGTAAGAGGGGAATTTTTTTAAAGTGTGGTATTAGTAATATAATTTAATTTAATTTAATTTGTTTATTAGTCCCCAATGGGGAAATTACTACACTACACTCTGTGTACACACTTTTTGTTAGTACTCACACACAGGCCTGAAATACACACACATGCTCAGGACCTATACATGCACTATACATGGAGAGATGTCAGAGTACTTTTACTTTGTAGTAAGGAGTAAAGGATCTGAATACTTCCCCCACCACGGCAATTTACCCAACATGAGTGCACCCAACACACATCTTAAACTGGGCATGACTGATGTGAGAAAGGTTTCTTCTGCCTTAGAGGGACTGGGACTACCATTAGCTCGGAAATCCAGCATTACGCCATTAAAGTGTTCCATGATGCCTCAGACTAGATGAGAGAAGCTGTTAGTGGATGTGTTTGATGTGTTTGCATGACAAGCCCAGGAAGAGTCGTACTAGTTGTAGGTACTGTGGGGTTCAAGTTCTCACCAGCATTACCAAAACTAGTCCATCTGAGAGAGGAGAAGGGTCTTACTGGCTTTGAGCAGGATTTCAGTCGCTTGCTGCTGAACTCGGTCTCTGGCTGCCTCCAGTTCACACTCGGCTTCCTTCTGACGGATCTCCACAATTTCTGAGTTCTGGGTCACCTCGTCCAGCTGCTTGGTTAAGTCCTGCAGAGGAGTCCAATCAACACAGAATAGAGGAGAGGAAAGAAAGAAAGCTCTGTTAACACATACAGTACAGAGGAGTGGGGCAGCCATGAGAACCATCACATAGAAGGGAACAAAGGGACCAGACCTCTGGTGAGGTGAACTGGTGATGTGCATCGCTGTCATAAACAAGTACAAATATAGCAAAAGGACAGTGACTTTAGATTTTGGCATTGAGAAAAAAACTGAACTGTAATAAAGGAAATATTGGCATTGAAACACAACACTGAAAAAAGTTGCATAGGCAAGTATTAAGTATTGGCACTTACAAATACAACCCTTCTTCATAAGGCTTTTAATTTGCATCCCCATGTGCATGGGATCAGTTTCAGATGAACTCCAGTTGAAGGAGTTGGTCTCACTTTAATCTTTTAAAGGCTTTTTAAAGGATCTTGCAGAAAGGCCGTCTGGATGTCACGGTTTTTAAATTGATTTAGGACCCGGGTTGTTTGTGATGACATTGTGGTTTGAATTTGAGTGAAAGTGTGTCTCTGTATTTACTTGGAAGTGTTTCTGTGTCTGTCTCTGTATTTACCTGGAAGTGTCTCTGTGTCTCTGTATTTACCTGGAAGTGTCTCTGTGTCTCTGTATTTACCTG
>NC_048424.1:866628-879636 GCF_013103735.1 Etheostoma cragini | reverse complement strand
GTGTCTCTGTATTTACCTGGAAGTGTCTCTGTGTCTCTGTATTTACCTTGAAGTGTCTCTGTGTCTCTGTATTTACCTTGAAGTGTCTCTATGTCTCTGTATTTACCTGGAAGTGTCTCTGTGTCTCTGTATTTACCTGGAAGTGTCTCTGTGTCTCTGTATTTACCTGGAAGTGTCTCTGTGTCTCTGTATTTACCTGGAAGTGTCTCTGTGTCTCTGTATTTACCTGGAAGTGTCTCTGTGTCTCTGTATTTACCTGGAAGTGTCTCTGTGTCTCTGTATTTACCTGGAAGTGTCTCTGTGTCTCTGTATTTACCTGGAAGTGTCTCTGTGTCTCTGTATTTACCTGGAAGTGTCTCTGTGTCTCTGTATTTACCTGGAAGTGTCTCTGTGTCTCTGTGTCTCTGTATTTACCTGGAAGTGTCTCTGTGTCTGTTTGAAACTTCCCTTATGCAGTTGTTGGCGTGTGACAGAAAGGGTTAATGTTACGAAAAGAAGGAGTAAATTGAACTTGAGTAAACAAAAAATAAGGATATATGATAAAGTTATAATTTTGTTGTAGTTGCATAAATTGTAGCTCTTTAAGCTGAAGCCAACAGGGAGACCACTTGGAAAAAAAGAAGCATATTCGTGGCATGGTACTAATACTGAGGATCAAGGATGCTGCTCCATTAATAAGAAGTAAGGGATTTCTCACACACACACACACATACACACACACACACAAACTCTGTAATTTGTAA
Organism: Etheostoma cragini; assembly: GCF_013103735.1. NCBI lineage: Eukaryota > Metazoa > Chordata > Actinopteri > Perciformes > Percidae > Etheostoma > Etheostoma cragini. Next base: position 878,893 of record NC_048424.1, on the reverse strand, counting down.
TTTAGAACTCTGAAGGAACTCAGGAGGGGCAATTTCACATCCTTCAATCCTTTCAAACGGCCTGCTTCAAACTTAATTACAGCTGCTCGGCTAAGACAAAGAAACCTCAGAGTGTTAATAACCACTGATGAATCACACACAAATTAGATGTGATGTGTGTGGTTGTGTGTGTGTGTGTGTGTGTGTGTGTGTGTGTGTGTACCAATTTCCCTGATAAGCCCGAAGCAGGCAGGCGTACTTTGTGACCACTAGGTTGAGATAAGACATCCGTAATTTGTCCATCTCGTACATCTTTGTGAAAACTCAATTGGGGTTTTAGACCTGAAGGGTAATAATATTTGTGAATTTGAGAAATATTAAGTGAGGACATTTTGTTCAGTCCTTGCGTTTTCAAAAGGCTGTTTGAGGGATAGGACTTGATTTCAGGGTTAAGGTTCACAACAGGGTTGGGGTTATGCAAGTTGTTATTAACGTAAGGTTAGGCCATCACAACTTATTCAGTTGTCAACTAATCATCATACTAATTCTTCTTATAAAAATCATTCTTTTTTTTTTAAAAGAACAGTATTTTCTGATTGTGCGTGTGTGTATGTGTGTGTGTGTGTGTGTGTGTGTGTGGCGGGGTGTTTGTGTGTGTGTGTGTGTGTGTGTGTGTGTGTGTGTGTGTGTGTGTGTGTGTGCATCTGACGCTAAAGGAGCTGGAGGAGGTGTAAAAATAGTCTAAAAGGAAAATGAACTGCATCTCTGTTGATTTATCTGGAATAAAAGAGGAATCCCATTGTTGCCGACATCTATTCATTACCTCTGATTCACCCCTCATCATCATATTTAAACAGTAATATAAATCACACACACTGACACACACACACACACACACACACACTTCTGTCACTCGTCCTTACTGGACAGGGCTGACTCCTGCATTTTCCATTTAAATATTAAAGGCCTTGAAAACTGTGCTTTAGATGATTTATTATTTCATCGTGCTAAAAGCCTCCACCAACCGGTCCAGATGGGCTTTACCTGAGAGGGAAGTATTTAGTCCAAAAACGATGACAGTAGCAATTTCACTTGGGGGATAATTTGTAATTTTTGGCGTGCATATTCCTCCAGACGCCTGTGACCAGTCGCGATTAATTACGTCTGTCTCAGTTCCTCCAAGCCATCATTTGCTTGCGTTTCTCTGGAGATTTGCCTCCTAAATCATAAGCTAAAGGAGGATGACAGGAAACACTCAAGCAGGATGTTGCAGCGTCCTGACACCAACTACAAGTTCTCTCGACCGGCGGTAAATTGATATTTTGATGCTCCTGTTTCTACACATGAAGTACAGCCGGGGCAGTAATTACCCCTCCTGAGAATCGAGAACATTTAAGATTTGGTGCAACATTTTAATTTCCAGAGTGATAAGAAACTTAGTGAAGAGAGTCTAAAATGTCACTCGGTTTGAGGAAAACGCTACCTAATGGAAAATTATGACTAAATAAAGGCAATTTGTCACATGTGTCATATTGTCAAGATCAAAACAAAGAATACAACGTCTGCTGCGAGCTTAAAGTTAAATTAAAATACATTATCTCACAGCAGGAGTCATTGATAGACTGTAGCAGAGATTATTGTGATGTTACCTTAGTAACAATACAAGATATTAAATATGTACTGCATGAAACACCCAAAAAAACACAGGAGCAAATTGGAAATCTGTTTTTCTGCCTCGTATCTACGAGAGCTGCCAAGTGAAGTTGGTTTCGAGCTCTCTGCTCTGTTGTCGTTTCTTTATCTGGGTTACAGTTAATTGAATCTGAATACAAATGGAAATATTAACTCGGGGCTCACCAACCACTGCTGACCTTGATCATACTCTCAGTGTAGCTGCAAAAAGAGGAGGGGGGGGGGGGATGACAGGCATCCCATCCTGTCTCTGTGCAATCAGTGATAATTTCACACAAACTTCACCACAAAATTCCCCCCGAGTGGAGATGCTATCCTGTGAGTCTACTTCCAAAAGCCTCACAGAACTCAGAAAGAATAACAATGCACACAGCACGGCTATTTTTATCCTAAAAACTCATTACTGTGGGAGTGGTAGTGTTTATGGGAATGGTACTACATGTTGCTGGCTGATGAGTTAATCCAAAAAATACATTAAATGGCATCAAAAAGCCAAGGATTTGGGACAAATGACTTGGAAACTACATAAATATCATCATTTAGATTCAACACGAAGGTGGTTTGGGCACAGCAGACTGAGTTATATAATAAATACATAATACATGACAAAGTAGGGCTCACAATAAAAGAGTTAGAGCACATTTGAACAATGTTTCGATCATTTCATCTTCATCACGTTTACACAGCAACCAAAAAAGATCTCTGAGGTCTAACAAAACATGTTTCCTCTCATAAAACATCTACAAATCTATTTATTTTATATTCAGCACTGTTTACACCCATGTTCCACAGTCTCCTTTATCGAAATGTGGGCTGGACGTCTTCGGCTCTAAGAAGGGAGCAGCACTGCATTTTATATATTTAAATAGCCTTGCTAAGAAATATTCCCTGTATATATAACAAGAATGCTGAATTTTAAACCATACCACTATGGCACTCGCACTAGGCTTCCTTGGTCCTAAATATTCCATTTGTTAGAACTGAATGAGAAAATTAACTGTATTTGAGTATTAAGATCCACATAAATGGAATAACTAATGTAATGAATCAGCCTGACTCCATTTGATCACTTTAAATGTCATCTTTATGAGTCCCTGATTCTGAACGTACATGTGCATTTTGAGTTTTTTAACATTCTGTAATTGTGAAGTGCAACTGTATAAAATCAGGATATTTAATATCTGGATAGAGGTTAATGTCAGAAGTAGATACCGGGCAGGCAGTGTCCTCTGTGCCCTGTTCACTGACTGACAGGTTGGGGAATATAAGGCAAGGCACCTTTATTTCTACAGCACATTTCAGCAACAAGGCAATTCAAAGTGTTTTACATAAAACATTAAAGAGAAGAGATAGCAAATATATACAGGCTAAAACAGAATAAGATACATGAATATAAGCTCCAATGCAGTGAGGGAAATTGAGAAGTATTTGATTTAATAGGATGTAGTGATGGCTATGGAAGGGGAGCGAAATAAATATTAATAAATATCAAAATGTTCTCAGTAAATTGGATAAATAGGTTTGGAATTATATCTACAAGTGAAATGTTTTTCTTATTACAAAAGGAAAGTCAACCCCCCAAAATAGTACCGTTGGATACCGGAACCGAATTTCCGGTACCGGTACCAGCGCTGGTTCCGACTCACCTTGACGTTGCTCTCTGCGGAGGTGAGGGACCCCTGCAGCTTGTGGGACTTCTCCCGGTTTTCCCGAGCCTCTTCCGTCACCCTGACTAACTCGGCCCTGAGTTTTCCCAGGGTTTTCTGGAGCGCCGCCTCCTGGGTCTGGAACTCCCGCCGCAGCTCCGACTCGGTGCGCTTCCACGCCAACAGGTTGTCGGCGGTCAGCTGCTGAGTTCTCTTCATGGCCTCCAGCTCGCGCTCGTAGAAGGCCTGAGCCTGGGGACGGAGAGACAAACCCAAAAAACCTTTAACACATGAATGGAAACAGATTCATGGAAACAGATTCATGGAAACAGATTCATGGAAACAGATTCATGGAAACAGATTCATGGAAACAGATTCATGGAAACACAAGAATGGAAACAGAATAATGGAAACAGATTCATGGAAACAGATTCATGGAAGAATCAAAACGTCCAAAAAGTTTGAGCATTAACACGGTTCTTTATTGTTTTAACCCTTGTGTTGTCTTCCCGTCAAAATTTTAGTTGACGCTTTTTATTGATGTTTTTTAATTTTTCTTAAGTTTTTTCCCATTTTTCCCAATGTTTGTCACTTTTTTCACGTTTAAAACTACGTAACACTAACTTGTTAACTTTAGTTTTACAGTTATTTTTTGAATTTACGGGCAATAAACCTAATTTATAGGAAATTATACCTAATTTTTGAGTTAGAAAAGCAGAAATTAGGAATTATTGAGACTAAAATTAAAGGAATGGATGTTGATGATAATCACAGACTGGAATATGTCAACTTTTACTCAATACTATTTCAAAAACACTTCCATTTGTTTTTAAAATTGAATAAGACGCCCCAAAATTAATGCAAGTAGAGATTTGTACTTGCCAAGGAGCGTTGGGTGTAATCAATCATGTTATTTTGGGGAATTAAAAAGAACATTGATATAGGACAAAATGAGGACAACATGAGGACAACATGAGGACAACATGAGGTTTGACTATTTTTACCTCTTTTTTTCATCAAATTGGGAGGCAACTGGAAATAATTTTGGACAGCTTGCAAAGCTTTCTCATCCAAATGCAAACTCATGCAAAAAATAATCATCGGAAGGGGAAGTTGAAGCCAGAGTGTCTTGGCTGACGGTGTTCCCTGTCAATGAGGAGGTTTTTAACTGAAATTAATAGCTTCTAAATGCACTTAAATTTGCACCATTGTGCTTTCGGTGTACAAGAATCTGCAGATCACAGCCTTCACTTTCAGCAAGGTCAACATAAAAATGCCAATACATGTAGTTTCTGTTCTTTTTAAACCATTAATTACTTTAGGGGAGCTTATTTCACTTTTAACCAACACCTTAAGGGTTTCTTTATTGAAAATTTAAGCAACTCCAGATAATACAATAACATGACAGCATTAGGGTGCCCAGGTAGCTCAGTTGGTAGAGCGGGCGCCCATATTTAGAGGTTACACCTCGATGCAGCGGGCCCAGGTTGGACTCCAACCTGCGGCCCGCTGCATGTAATCCCCCTCCCTCTCCCCCTTCATGTCTTCAGCTGTCCTGTCAAATAAAGGCCGAAAATGCCCAAAAAATAATCTTAAAAAAACAAAAAAAACATGACAGCTTTAACCTACCCCTTAGAGCTTTGGACAATGTCTTTTGCTGTACTAAAGGACTGTTTTAAACAGTAATTCAACTGTATTTTCATCATTTCATGTGACATAAAGCTGAATTCCAGGGATTTTCAGGGTTTAGGAAGGTATTGAAATTCTGAAAACAGGAGCAAAATGGAAAACTTGAGTTTTGTGGCCTCAAATTAATTGCCATTCTCACCTCAAAATAAATGCTGTTTCTCAAAAAAAGAAACAGCATTTACATAACCAGATGCACATTTGTTGACATTTACAATCTGATACTGTACAGATTCCACCATCATGCATTTACTATACAATATATTTATACCACTACATAGCTGTAACTGGAGCATGATACTCCACTTAGGGCTGGGCAATATACTGATATTGTAATTTGAGATGAGACATCGCCTGATATTTCTGATTTGGTAATATATATGTATATATGGTAAGTGTTGTCTTTTCCTGGTTTTCAAGGCTGCATTACAGTAAAGTAATGTCATTTTTTGAACTGACCGTCTTTTGTCTTACCACTTAGTCATCATATTTACATTTTGAATGATTACCTATCTAAAATCCAATTGTGAAAATATTTTGTGAAAGCACCTATCAACTTTACCATATCGTCGCATTATCAACATCGAGCTATTTGGTAGAGAACCCTGTGATATCTGATTTTCTAACTCCACCCTGAAAGCACCAGCCGGGTTGGTTGCAGTGCGTGTGCGAGCCCTCTACAGCGGCTCCAGTGCTGTACCTTGCTGAGTTTGGCCTCGTATTCCTCCACCAGTCTCTTCTTGTCCTGTTTGAGCTCCTCCACTCGCTCCGTCAGGGACTCCACCTGCAACACATCAGCACAGCATGTGAAGGACAGCTCATGTTTCGTGGCGTTTGGAGCAACAACAAAATAAGACTCAGTGGTCCAGCTCCATGCCCTGCTATGCCCTGCACTGCTACAGCTATTCATTGTAGTTATTCCAGTATCTTTATTGTTACTATGAATGCCACTGTTCATTATTCCAACTCCTATAACTATTATGAATCATATCTCTGTACATCTGTATCAGTGTCTCTGTGTTTGCCCACCAAGAGTCAGGTTCAGTTCGAGGTTTCTGCTTATTTAAAGTAGTTCTTCCCTCGCTACTGTCACACCAAAAAGTGACAAACCAAAATCAAAAGTTGTTGGGTCTTTGTAAATTATGGAGCGGTCTAGACCTACTCTATATGTAAAGTGTCCTGAGATGACTCCTGTTATGATTTTACACTATAAATTGATCCGGCATAGAGGAACTGTGATGCTTCAACATGTGTACAGTATTTTCTCCCATTACGATAATGGCAGGGACCTTTCAGAATAGAATAATATAGATATTTATTGCCATATTCACAAGTACTGTACACTAAATGGGGATGTTGGTGCCTTGCTCTTAGAGTCAGTTTTGCAAAAAAAACAACAACACATAAAGCTATAAAAATCCAAAATAAAATCTAAAAACATATATAAGGTAAATAAACAATATAAAAGACAACACAGCTGTAAGATGAAATTGTACACTGTATGAAAACTTCTTGTGAACATATTGATATTATTGGTCCTGAGATTTTTCATGTTGCCAGTGCGCCTATAAAAACAACTTTTTTGAAAGATGAAACAAGATGAAAACAGAAAGACATTGATGTGATGTAGAAGGTTGATTCACTGACAGTTAATAATGTAGTAATCTCCGCTGTCTCCCTTTCTTCTGCTTCTTCTCTGGTTTGATTTACTTGCTTTGGCTCTTACTCTCTGCTCTACTTTGGCGGTGGTGAGTGCGTTACCTCGGCTTTGTGGAGCTGCCCCAGTTTCTCCTGGTCTTTACTGTAGTTTGCGTTGTGACTCTGGTGGCTGCGGAGGAGCTCCTGGACCTCCTGTCGGTGCTGGGCCTTCAGCTCCTCCAGCGCGGCCCTCTTCTCCTGCTCAAACTGGGTCTGGGCCTGGCTGAACGTACGCAGCTTCTCCTCAAAGGACCGCCGCATCTCCTCCACCTCCCTCGACATGGACACCACGCGCTGTGTGTGCTGCCAAAGGAGACAGGAAAGAAAGACTAAGCTAAACAGAAACAGGTTTGCTACGTCCTGCTACGTCCTGCTAGGTCCTGCTAAGTCCTACCACGTCCTGTGGTGCTCTGATACACCCTGCTACGTCCTGCTACGTCCTGCTAGGTCCTGCTAAGTCCTGCTACATCCTGCTAGGTCCTGCTAAGTCCTGCTATGTCCTACCACGTTCTGTGGTGCTCTGATACACCCTGCTACGTCCTGCTACGTCCTGCTAAGTCCTGCTACGTCCTGCTAGGTCCTGCTAAGTCCTGCTACGTCCTGCTAGGTCCTGCTACGTCCTGCTATGTCCTACCACGTCCTGTGGTGCTCTGATGCACCCTGCTAAGTCCTGCTACCTCCTGCTACGTCCTGCTATGTCCTACCACGTCCTGTGGTGCTCTGATACACACTGCTACCTCCTGCTGGGCGCTGCTACGTCCTGCTATGTCCTACCACGTCCTGTGGTGCTCTGATACACACTGCTACCTCCTGCTACCTCCTGCTACCCCTGCTACGTCCTGCTACGTCCTGCTATGTCCTACCACGTCCTGTGGTGCTCTGATACACCCTGCTACCTCCTGCTGGGCGCTGCTACGTCCTGCTACGTCCTGCTGTGCCTTGTAATGCCCACAGTGCCCTGCTACGCCAAAAACTACTACAAAGAACTACTACAAGCTACTTTTTTTTGTGACTGTTATTCCCACTCTTCATTCTAACCCCAACCGGTCGCCAGACACCGTCTACCAAGAGCCGGGGTCTGGTTCTGGGTCCGGACCCGGGTCTGGGTCTGGGTCTGGGTCTGGGTCTGGGTCTGTCCCAAGTTTTTTCCTAAAAAGAAGTTATTCCTCTCCACTGTCCCACTGTTGCTTGCTCTGGAGGAAACTACTAGAACTGTTGGGTCCTTGTAAATTCTGGAGTGTAGTCTAGACCTGCTCTATCTGTAAAGTGTCTCGAGATAACTCTTGTTATGAATTGATACTATAAATAAAATTGAATTGATGTTCTTTTTCCGTTATGACTGAAAAAAAGAAAGTTATGTGGCATTCGTTGTTTGTGTTTGTTCATATTTCACTAAACCTTAACCCTGAGCCAGGCCGTACAACGAAGACAGAAACCATATCACATCCATACAGGAAGAGCAGCATACAGCTAATAATACATAAACAAATATATGACATCAATAAATGACATCACAAAGAAAGTGGAAGTTAACGGACATCCGGCGGCACCAGAACAATCCCATGAATTAAAGGTTGTCTATATAGACTACTACTAGTACCAGTGATGATACTAACGGCGTTACTAAGAGCGTTACTTTTTTCAGTAACGAGTAACTAATTGATTACTCTTCCGATCTTAATAACGCCGTTACAGTTCCTGCCGATTCATGTGCCGCTTTACTATAATACAGTTTATTTTCATCAGACCGACTAGCTCTCTGTGCATAAGTGCTGCTGATTGGCTGAGGCTGAGTAAAACCTCATGGTAATCAGTCCCACAGCAACATTAAAATACTTTAGATGTGTGCACACTGTTTCTGTTAATAATGTATTGTATTGTAAGTGTCTATTTCATTTTAATATTCAGATTTATCATAAGTAATTGAACTTGCACATTTCAGCATTTAAAAATGTACTTTAAAGTACCGTATACGTTTTTTACTGAGGTAACTAATTACTTTTCTAATTTTAAACTGAGTAACTAACTCAGTAACTAATTACTTTTTAAAATAACTTGCCCAAGACTGACTACTCCTCCTCATACTACTACTACTCCTACTACTACTCCTACTCATACTCCTTCTCCTCCTCCTCCTACTACTCCTACTCCTACTACTACTTCTACTACTACTACTACTCCTACTCCTACTCATACTCCTTCTTCTCCTCCTCCTCCTCCTCCTCCTCCTCCTCCTCCTCCTCCTCCTCCTCCTCCTCATCCTACTACTACTACTACTACTACTACTACTACTACATAACAGTGGTGATGTTCACAGGCAAGAGAGACTCTCGAGCCTCACAAAAGGAGACAGACACAGACATTAGAACTGATTACCTGCAGCTCTGACTGCAGCATCATGCTGGGCAACACACACACACACACACACACACACACACACACACGTCCTCAGTCTACCTGAGCCTCAGTGCAAAGCTGCATGTCCTCCACCCGCTGACGGTAGCTCTCGAACTCGGCCAGCGCCTGCCTCTTCATCCTCTCGTGGAGCTCCATGGACTCCTCCAGGGACTGGATCCGCCTCTTCAGGTCCATTTCATCGCTGATCTTACTCTTGTACTGTGGATATCATAATGAAACGTATTTGGAAGCTGCAGCTGATTGTGCCCAATACACACAAAAATATTAACAGGATATGCGTAGAGCTGAGCAACATATGGATATTGTAATATGAGACTAAATATCACAGATTTAGGATATCGTCATATGGCATAAGTCTTGTCTTTTCCTGGTTATAAATGCTGCATTACAGTACTTTTATGTCATTTACCTGAACTAACAGACTGTTTTAGCTGTTGCCTTTACCTACTTCATCAATATATCCACATTATTGATGAGTATCAAAATTCTCATTGTGTAAATACCAATTAGCACCAGTTGTCAACACATGTACAACCATGTGGAATACATGTGCCAGATGTTGTAGCCTGGAATGCAGGAGTTGGTGAGAAAAGGGCAAAAATGTTCAATGTAGGGTCGCAACTGACAATTATTTCCTTGATTAATGGACTTGTTGTTTGGTCTATAAAACGTTGATAACAAGTGGTCATATGTTTTGTTTAAGCCACAACTCAAAGATATGTGAGGAGACGGATAAACGGTTAAATCACTTGTCAAAAAAGTTGCTGATAAATTTAATAGTTGACAATTAATTGATCAATCTTTGCTGTTCTATTGCAATGTTTCACCAAACTTTATTAATATCTATGAAATGTTTTGATGTTTTCTTTTAACAAACAAGCTCTAGTAGCAAACAGGAGAAAACAATATAATAATAATAATAATAATAATAATAATAATAATAATAATAATAATATGAAAGTATCCTTGGCAAAAACAAAAACACTGAATTTTGACTTTGTAAACAGACTTTAGATATGGTCTAGAGTCAGCTCATTATGAAACTCAAATAAAAATGTAAATGTAAATTAAAAGATTAAACAGATTCATTTAATTTAGTTTAATGCTCTATATTTAATTCAGAGCACAACACTGAAACTTCACAGGCCGACGTTGTGAACACGTATAGCGGGTAAATGTCTGTATATATGTTTAGCCGAGGTTTGACACGTCGCTCTAAATAAAAGTCATTCCCATAATTAGGGATGACATTTATACCTAAATAATGAATATCCAGTTGATGGAATATTGATGAGTTTGTTTTGCCTCTGTGGCTCTCCAGTGGATCAGCTGCCATGTGATAGTGTGCAGCTATAAACGACTGTAAGATATATACATGTGTCATCGGGACCAGTCATGTCCGTTTGGGTCTTAAAGGGTCCCTTCGGCTTCTTAAACCACTAGTTGAAAAGAATTCAAAGCCCACTCAACCATCTGTTTAACCAATAGAAGTTATTAGATGCATAGTATAACTCATGAGTTAATAATGCTTACTTTATTAAGGGGAAATTACGATTTACACTCTGTAGTTTTATACACACTACACAGAGTTACACACACATGCTCAGTACCTATACTAATGGAGAGATTTCAGAGTGTGTGGGGGGGGGGGATGCTAATGGGAGGGCGGCCCCGAGCAGTTGGGGATTTGGTGCCTTGCTCAAGAGCACCTCTCCAGCTACCAGTCCACCACCATACTTTGGTCTGTATGGGGACTTGAACCAGCAACCCTCCGGTTCCCAACCCAACTCCTACTGACTGAGCTACTGCCCCTCCCCCACCACCACTGTCAATCATTCTAAAAACATACTGTAATATGCTTTTACCTATTCCTCCCTTGAAGCTGAAATTGATTATTTAACTTATTTAAATGTTGGTACAACAACAAAATGGCTGTATCTCCTCACTTTATATATCTTCAAGTCAGGTCTCTTATATTGATGGTATCCTGCATCTTTCTTCCATTTAAATTGCATATCCACATGGAGAAAGTACCCTCCTTTCTTCTTATTTCTCATCAACATAGGACATCGGTGTGTGATTCTTATCTGGTGTCACAATTCGATTCAATAACGATTAACCTGTTAACGATCTGAATCTATTCAATATCTCGAGGCGTCCCGATGCGTCACCTTCTTTCATCGACCAATTCAAGCAGTCAGACGTATATCACCTCCCTTTCTTTATTGTATCTGCTCTTAAAACCAGACACTTCCTGAACGAGCGGAGTCTGAACACAGCAGACGACAGACAAAAGGCACACACACAAAATAAAGCAGCGACGGGAAAATCAACAAGGAACATCACTTGGCAATAATTAATCATGGTCTGTCACTACGTCCATGCAGAATCGTCCAGGTCGGCATGGCAACGCACCGACGCAATGATTCATTTCACCCCTAAACACCCCTAATAGGACCTCAGGTAAAACTCAGAGAACAATTAACTTAATTTAAAAGTTAGATGTAAGACATCGTCTTACTGATAAAAGTAAATTACATTAAATGTAAAGACCTGTAGTATCTTCTCTCTGGTCTCCGACAGGATCTGCTGCACCTCCTCTTCGTGGGCCTCCTTCAGGGTGGAGATGGCCGCCTCGTGCTCATCGTTTTTCGTGTTGAGGGCATAGATAACCTGCAACAGAGAGGAGAGAACCCATTAGCCGTTAGACATTATAATAATCAGGAGTTGTTGCAGTGTTAGAAGCTGGTGGGAGACCGACAGCATCTCGGAGCTCGGGGTTATCAGCGTTGACCGTGTTAGGACTGCTGCTTCGATGTATTTTCATCACAAATTAAAGTTCAGACTACAAATGGAACATCAAAGCAGGAGGAAAGATGAAGATGAAAGGAAGGTTGGTATTGATGCTAACGCTCATTAAATGTCTTCTTTGTAGAACAGAAAAGATTCTCCATCCAAGTTTGTTAATGAAAACCATAGATAGATAGATAGATAGATAGATAGATAGATAGATAGATAGATAGATAGACAGACATAGTTAGACAGATAGATAGATAGACATAGTTAGATAGATAGATAGATAGATAGATAGACACAGTTAGATAGATAGATAGATAGATAGACACAGTTAGATAGATAGATAGATA
>NC_048424.1:862351-866528 GCF_013103735.1 Etheostoma cragini | reverse complement strand
AGATAGATAGATAGATAGATAGATAGATAGACATAGATAAATAGACATAGAGGGATAGACATAGTTAGATAGATAGATAGATAGAAATGTATTTCCCTCCGATAGGCTCTTTAAAAAACACAAATGAAAACAAAGACATAATGAATTATATGTATGTGCAATTGTTTGTTCTGTACTCGAGGTAGGGTTAGGATTCAACAATGACACAACAAAAATACTTCTGGAGGTGCTTAATGTTTGGTTTCATTTCTGAAAAATGTAGTATCTGTAGTAGTAAATGTAGTATGTAGTATTTGTTGATATAAAAGCAAAAACAGTGTCACTACACCCAAGATTTGTAAGTAGAGCCATTGTCCTTTTATATAACGTAATTATTGTATATTATAAATAATATAATCTAAAGAAAACATCATGACATATGATGATCCCTCATAACAGCAGCATTACAAATCCTACTGCTACAGTAGGTACTAGTACTAGCATTGGGGCAACTAAATGACATTATTATGTTATATACTCCAGATGTAGTTCAGAAAAGACATAATGAAGATACAGTATATAAATACACATAATAAAGACACCTGGACTCAGTCGAGAACAAAAGACATTTTTTGGCAAGTCCAAGACAAGTCCGAGTCCAAATACCAACGAGTCCGAGACAAGTCCAAGACCATAGAAAAACGGTGTTGGGTCCGGACTCGAGTACTACAGTAGTACAGTAGTACTACAGTACTACAGTAGTACTACAGCCCTGGCTGGTACCCGGCTTAAAGCCTCCCAGTGCATGCCTGGCCTGGCCCAGAAGCCTCAGTGATGCCCCAAAATTAAGAATAACAGATCGGGTGATGCTGGGGATAAAAATTCCCCAAACTGTTGTGCATGAGATTGACCTTTAAATCTGCCCCAAAAATCCATGCAGCCATCCAGAGAGCCGTAATCTGACAGCACAGTGATCCCCCGCTCCCAGGAAGAGAGGGAAAGAGGAAGATGGGTTTTACATTTTCACATGATGAAAAACCATGACGCCGTCTCCCCCATGCCTCTCTCCCTGCCATGAGAAACCAGGCTATGTGTTGCCTCTTTGAAAAACCAAATCAATAATTCAGACATTGAACTTTGCGAAGGAGCCTCGGTTTCCTCGGTACGTCCGTCAACAGAGTTAGGAAAGTGGAGAGAAAAGAAAGACAAAAACCTGTTTTTGGAACAGTGACTTCATTGTTAGGCTTTGCCAGGCTGGGGCGATTCCTCTATTTTTCCATACACCCGCGTCCACACTCATCAGCGTAGTTTGGTTGTGTGTGTCAGTCAAACCACAGGACAATGACGATTGCTCTCTGAGGGCGTTTTCACACCTGTAGTTCGCTTGTTTTGGTCTAAATCAGTTGGTGAGTTAGTAAACTTGGGGTGATTTAACCTCGGTTGGTTTGGTTCGGTCTGGTTTCACACCTGGAAAAATCATCACAAATCAGGCAGGAAAGTCCAGCCCTCTTATTGGTCGGATAGGTCTGGGGGCGGGAGCAAGAAAATAATATGGAGAAAGATGGTTTTAATGGGCGTCGCAGATATTAGCCAATATTTAACAGATTTAGGAAAGTGGAGAGGAAAGAAAGGCAAAAAGCTGTCTTTGGAACAGTGACTTCATTGTTAGGCTTTGCCAGGCTGGGGCGTTTCTTTATTTTTTAAGTGGGGTGGCTCAGATCATTAAGATGGGAAATATCGGACACAATGCTAAAAAAACAGACATCACATATTATTTACTATACTATTCTTAGCTTCACCTTTTTCCTTTTAACCCTCGTGTTGTCTTCCCATCGACCTGCAACTTCTAGATTTTCTGAGTCAAAGGTTTTTTTTTAAACTTTTGCTCGTCTTTTTCAACACTTTTGTGGCTTTCCCTGAGGTTTTTGTCCCAAATTTTTAACGTTTTTTTTTGGGGGGGGGACATTTGCAACTTTATGTGTGTCATTTTTTCAGCATTTGTCACTATTTTTATTTCACATTTTTGTCACTTTTTTGACGTGTGACATTTCTTTTTTTTTTACTTTTTTGTCAATTTTTGGAAGTTTTCCACTTTTTCCAATTGTTATTCTTCAAACGCTATAAAGTTGACTAAAACACCCAAATTCAATGAAAGTAGTGAACTGATAATTTATTTAACTTGTTGAGAGCGTTGTAGTGAACCACCAACATTATTTTTTGGGACATTTTGTTTTAAAGAAAACCCAAATTTCTGATTTAGAAACTTTTAGAAAATGGGTCAAACGTGACCCGAGGACACCAGGAGGGTTAAATAAACTGCATGTCCAAATACAAAACACATCTTCTATAGGCTCAGTCTGCCACTTAAAAAAACAAAAAATCATGTGCTGTTACCATGGTATTAGTATTTTTGATAGTCATTATGTAAATCATCCTCATGTGACCATTTGGTCATGTGACAAGGGCTGAAGATTGGCAGATCAGGCAGCCAAGTGGATTGGTGCAGGTGGGGTATTGTGTGTGTGTGTGTGTGTGTGTGTGTGTGTGTGGGGGGGGGGGGGGGGGGGGGGGGGGGGGGGGGGCATCGTCTAGCCCCCGCCCCTGTTGCCAGGCATCCCTTGTGGTGTTTCTTAAATTCTTATTTGTTAATTCTCCTCACGCACAGCTGACAAACCACAGAGCTTCACTCAATAACACAAACTAAGTCCCCATTAATCAAAAGGTACTCAGCCACGGGAGTTAGTCCCTCATTTGATTTTACTGACCTATTCGATATGAATTTGATTTGTTTTTCTGCCTTTATGCTGAATATTAAATATATATTGACATTTATATAGTTGTTTTTTAATTATTTAACTTTTACTTCAAGCCAAATGTGGTTTTTTTATATTTTCATTCTTCTTCTTCTTTTCCTTACGTTTCTTTGAGCACCAACTCAATATTATCACTTCTTTATAGTGAAACAAGACTTAGCTGTTAGCAATTGGCTGTTAGCTTGACTGCTAGTTGTTGCTGATCAGTAACTCATGGAAGAAGAAACCCTTTACTATTCTAAGAGTGTACAGCCATGTCAGCCACGCTGTGGGAGCCTGTACTAAGACAGCTAAATGCTAAAACCAGCATGCTAACATGCTAACAATGCTATCATGATGATGTTTAGCAGGTTAAATGTTTACCATGTTCACCATCATGGCTTAATTTAGCCTGTTAGCATCTAACACCCCCATGCTAACGCCCTATGCTAAACTTTTATCTAGCTATAGACTGTCTGTCCAATCTGAGTTTTCTGTTGCGCGACTAAACTACTTATGAACGTACACTTTCCACCAAAACAACTTCCTTCCAGAGGCTATTTTGCAGAGGCCTCGTTGCTCAGTCCGATCCTCGGTGCCGCCCTAGACGATTGTGATTGGTGTAAAGAAATAACAATCAGCCGGAGCATGTTTTCCTCCATCCCAGACTGCTGTGTTAATTAGACTGACCCTCCTCCGCAGAGCTGTGGAGGAAGATCTCACAATGTGAGAATAACAACAATCCATTCAACAGCTGTTGTAACATTTTACTCAAAACTGGAAATTAACCTCATGGTGGCGCAAGAGGAAAAGTCAGAGAATCACCAAAGTCATTAGGAGTCATCCTCTGGGGAACATGAATGTCTTTCAGTGAAATCCATCCAACAGTTGATGAAATATTCCACTCTGGACCAAAGGCAGGGGACAGACAAACCAACATTTTGCGCAGCTAGCATGGCTAATAATTTACATACTAATACGCCACAGGATAAAATCCCCAATCTGTTCCACAGGGTTTTAAAAGCTTTTCAAACCTTTCATCTGGACCTCGCATTTCAAGTCTCTTTCTCTACTCTATCAATTGAGGAATGAAACATCCGAGATTAGAGGCAATCTGCAAGGAGCCAAATGAAGCTGCGAAAATTCAGTTTGCTCCAGAAGAAAGAGAGAAAGTTTCTCTCCTCTACACGTCTGAATAATTCAGGCGGCCCAGTCTCTCATCAGCTGAGGACGTGAATGGAGCAGACGTAACAGTCAGAAGAGCTGAAATCTCCATCACATCCCGAGAGTCATCAGTACACTTCTGCAATCTAAATACTGGGAGGTCTGCTTTCACACACACACACACACACACACACACACACACACACACACACACACACACACACACACACACACACACACAC
>NC_048424.1:859149-862251 GCF_013103735.1 Etheostoma cragini | reverse complement strand
CCTAACCTTAACCATCAAACCTAAATGCCTAACCTTAACCCTCACCCTAACCCTAACCTTAACCATCAAACCTAAATTAACGTTAAGGGGACCAGCATTTTGTCCCCACCAAGCTGTCAGGTCCCCATAAGTATACTGTTTTTGGTCCCCACAAATGTAACTAAACCTGGCCCACACACACACACACACACACACACACACACACACGCAGAGACTGTCAAGAGCCTCATGAACCAATACACCCGCGTCCACACTCATCAGCATAATTTGGTTGTGTGTGTCAGTCAAACCACAGGACAATGACGATTGCTCTCTGAGGGCGTTTTCACACCTGTAGTTCGCTTGTTTTGGTCTAAATCAGTTGGTGAGTTAGTAAACTTGGGGTGATTTAACCTCGGTTGGTTTGGTTCGGTTTGGTTTCACACCTGGAAAAATCATCACAAATCAGGCAAGAACGTCTAGCCTTCTTATTGGTCGGATATGTCTGGGGGCGGGAGTAAGAAAATAATATGGAGAAAGATGGTTTTAATGGGCGTCGCAGATATTAGCCAATATTTGAAGTCAATATCCACATTATTTAAATTTAACCTTATTTATCATTCAAATTTAGGTAAATAAATATTGCAAATGATTAACTTTTTTCAAACTTCCCAACTTCAACTAATGTCATCAAACGGAAACTTTCCCCCCCCCCACCCCTATAGACTTGCCAACCATGCTGACATTTAGGGCTTTGTGAGGGCTTTTTGAGAGGGACAGAGAAAGAGAGAGAGAGAGAGAGCAAGACAGAGAGTCTTTGTTCTTGTAGTTATGATTGTTGATGTAAATGTGATCAATGTCTCCCTGTTTATGTGCTTAAGCAATACTGTATGTCACTATGATCATGCTAATAAAGCTTCTTTGAATTTGAATTTTGAATTGGAAATTTGAGAGAGCGCGAAACAGAGAGAGAGAGAGAGCTCCTCTTCTCGTCTCCCCGGGTTGATCAGGGTCATGTTCTTGCAGGAGTTTGCATGAGTGACACCAGTGACGCCAGGCAGATCGATAAAGGCGGCGGCAAAATGCCACAAATCTCATCTGTCAGCTGGAGAAAGTCACAGCTGACATCCTCACCACGACTCTCACATGAAATACGACTCGGCTGTCAAACACTGGACAAGATGAAATGTCAGAACTTCGTTGAGCTCGCTTTTACCTGAACTTCTTCACCTCGATTGTACTTTCTAGGCTTTGTGTGATTCTCCCTGTACGACCCAAATGTATAACCTTTAAAAACAATATTCAAAAGATGGAAACTCGTTTTACAATTTTCCCTGTTTTGTTTTGTTTTGTTTTGTTTGGATAATACAGGACTCGTTAATAAGTGAGAGTGTCAAATTGTGAATATTCTGCATCGCTCTCACATTTCGCTTGTCAAAATAAACGTCAGGATTCAGGTGTAATAAACAAACTGTGATGTCAAAATACACCAAACAAATGCTAATGTCTTAAAAATATCTTCAAAAACAGACAGCTGGATTGTCTAGAAGTCAAACTGGGAAATAACGACTATACTGAATCGGCCTTTCATGTCTCAATGCAATCCTCTTTCCAATACCCCTCCATATACACACACACACACACACACACACACACACACACACACACACACACACACACACACATATACACATATCAATATGTGAATCAACGTTGCATCCGCAGACTTACACATCACATATCATGTCCATCTGAGCTCATTTAGATTTGGTAAGACCCGAGAGTCTGTGTCTGTAGGAAAATAAAATGTTAACTACATTACAGACAAAAAGACTCAATAAGAACGAGATTTTTGGCAGTGCTCAAATAACAAACAGTAGAAGAGAGGCGTTGACGATGTCTTTATCTCTTATTTTTAGTTACAGTAATGATCAAAAACACCAAAAAACACTACAACTTTAATCTGAAAAAAAGAAAAGAAAATGTCAACAATAGGTAATTTAATAGGTAAAATAATAAACAAGATTATACCAATACATTTGTCAAGCCAGGAGCAAAAGGACATTGACACTGTCCTCTATGTCTCTCTAAGGCACGTGTGTCAAACTGAAGGCCTGCGGGCCAAATCCGGCCCCTTGGAGATTTTGATCCGGCCCACCAAGTTGTGAGCCAAACCCCAAAAATGCAATACAGTCACAAATATCTAACTTTTCTCTTAAATAAAAAGCATGTCAATAAACTCTGATGCCTGGCCCTTGGTGTGATTCTCAGTTCCCAGCGTGGCCCTCAGGGAAGTGGAGTTTGACACCCTTGCTCTAAGGGTTAAGTTGTGGCGTTGGGATTTATTTAAAATCTTTTATTTCAGACTATCTGCTGTACAAGCCTGGTCCTTGTCCAAGGACGTGAGGAGTACGAAATGCAACATTAAATAACAAGTGTTCATGAAATTGTCGTTGACTTCTGACATCCAGCAGAGCCTCGTGCACTGAGAAAATTAACAACAATCGTAGAAGAAAGCAAACCAAAGCCTTTCTTTTTAAAGTCAAATGTGAATACCAGCAGAGAAAGAAAACAGTACAAGCCCGTTAAGTTAAACGTTAAACTAAATGAAATGGGCTTTGTTTTGACTCTGTTCTCCATAGTCTTTCAACTGGCAGGATAAAAGCTACCAGAATGGAACCGCTAGCTAACAAAGCTAGCTGCTAGCCTTTGCAACAAAGGGACCAACAGGGACAAACAGGGTGTGATTCATGAAAAAAGGGTGTTTTTTGATCATGCACAACAAAACAAAACAAAACAAAACATGCAAGAATGACGGCACTCGGACGGCCACGCCAAAACACGTGTCTATGAACTATATGACTAATAGTTTCAAAATGAAATAGCACGACATGGTGTCAACATAAAACAGCACTGTCGAGCCGCTGAGAGAACTAATTAACTTCACCCAGGACACGCTTGTTCGTTCCTCGGTGGTGTTTTATGAAACCGCCATCTTTATCCTAAACTTAACCGTCATCGCCGCGACACGCTTGCTTTTTCTGGCTAAACACAGCTACCACGGTCCCTGAAAGCACCGTCTGGCGCCATTTTGTAAAAACAATTCAAGATATGCAAAGATAA
>NC_048424.1:858487-859049 GCF_013103735.1 Etheostoma cragini | reverse complement strand
CCCCCGGGAAAAGGTTTATAAACTAGCCCCCCAGACCACAGAAACAGACTTTGAGCTCACATGTCAAACTTAAGGCCGAGGCCCAAATCCGTCCCTTTGCATTATTTGGCCCGACTACTTGTGCAACACAACAAAAAAAATCAGGAAACTGTTTTTCATACAATATATATTTTTAAATATATTCTTCATGTAATATAATATGACAGGTTGGCCGACTTTGAGACTGAGAACTCCCCACAGAAGCAGAGAGTTATTTAATATTCAGGTTGTTGTGAGTCGGCTGCTTTTAAAAATGTGATTTGTTTTTCATGACTTGCTAAATTCTACGATGGCTGAGAAACTTTTTTGCTGATTTTTCAGAGTTTTATGTTGACCAAACTGTATGGGAGAAGCTATATGAGACATGCAATTATATTAAAACGTGAATTGACTTTTGTTGTTAAATAAAAGCATGTCAATAAACTCAAAATGTCCAGTGTGGCCCTTACTGGGATCTTCATTTCCAGTGTGGCCCTTACTGGGATCTTCATTTCCAGCGTGGCCCTTACTGGGATCTTCATTT
>NC_048424.1:855909-858252 GCF_013103735.1 Etheostoma cragini | reverse complement strand
CTGGGATCTTCATTTCCAGTGTGGCCCTTAGGGAAATAGAGTTTGACACCGCTGCGTTAGCTGAATGCCAAACTGACAGCAGGTGCCAAATGATGCTCCCCCAGGACTCTTTCAAGACTCTCTGGTTTTACACAGGATCAAAGAGAGAAATAAAAGATGAAAAGATGCTGATTCATTGTGGAAACAAAGCCAGACAACCTCAAAAGATCTAATGCCTCCTTATTTCACTCTCACAGGCCTGAACACACACCTCACTGGTCTCTGAGCTTAAGTCTCTCCGACCACAGATGAGACTTTGATGATAATGACGACCAATTCCCCACCTCATCACTAGCCTGGAGTCCTTCCCCCCCACCCTGTAGCAGTGGAGCTTTGGACCTGCTGAGGGATTAAGACCGTACTGAGCCCTGATGGACGTACTGTAGTGTAGATGGAAGATCAGCTGCCACCCTATGAGTATAAAAGAAGAAGACATAGGGGAGCTCCTGCTGCAATACTGTCACATAATTAGCTTTTTGTTTGTTGATTGTTGTAGTACGGCAGAGGGAAAGAGAGAATTATTGATGTGGCTTGGGACTGGATGGGGGGCGTTGTTGAACCAGATGCCCGAACCACCTAAACTGGCTCCTTCCGACGTGAAGGAGCAGCGGCTCTACTCCGAGCTACTCTCGGAGAACTGAGCATCTCATCCTGTCTCTAAGGGAGACGCCAGCAACAGTGTACGTTTCCAAAGCAGGAGTCCAGCGAGCCGGGTGACTGCAGAAGAAGAGATGCAGACGTGAGCGACGCTGTTCCGTTAGCTGTGCATCGATTTCTGGACTCTTGGGGATGAAATCTTTAACCGCATGGAAGAAGGGCAACGGGGCGAAGTGCCATTTTATTTGTGAAACAACTATCGGTCTATTATTAAGTCAGAGGCAGAACCATGTTAGAGAGGGGGGGGGGGGGGGGGGGGGGGGGGGGGGGGGGGGGGGGGGGGGGGGGGCTGCTGCAGAGGGGAGGCAGTTAAGTGGAAAAACTGGTTTAGCGAGCAATTAGCTTCATCAGTGCGGCTGCATGGCAAATTATTGTTCTGTTGATGGGGAGCCGGCTTTGTTCTCTCACTCCATGTTTCTCTCTCTCTTTCTCTCTCTCTCTCTCTCTCTCTCTCTCTCTCTCTCCAACCTTAACCCTTCATTCACCCATGATAGAGAAGAAGCTACAGTCTCTCCCAGGAAGGCACAACAGAGTCGGGCTTGACTAAAGAAATCAGTGCCTTGCTAATAATTCTTTTACTTCCTTTTATTTATTTATTGGTTCATTGGTTTCTTGAGATCAGTTTGTGAGACACAATATCAACGTCAGGTCCACTTATCACGGTAAATAAAACTGATACAGTGTCCCTGAGACTGTGAAAAGCGGCAAAAAGTGAACTTTAAGTTCAGATCTTTTTTTAAGGTTACTTTTCGGGGCTTTTCCCTTTATTCCATGGAGACAGTGAATAGGCATGAAAGGGGGAGAGAGACGGGCAGCGAGGGTCAGCAGGCCGGATTCAAACCTGCGTCGCTGGAGGAGTGGCAATAAAGGCACATTTTCTTCACTTTTTATTTGCTTATATTATGTATTATAAGTTGCTTATATTATGCTCATAAATATGTATTAATAATACACACTAATGTACTGAAACAAGTCAAAATATGCCAGTGCACTCGCTTTTATTCATTTGACACAAGGGTTAATCCGCTTCGTATCAACTCGTTTGGCAACGGCATGAATGTAACGGATGTTTATTAATATCAAAAAGTTACTCACTAAAGCTTTAATGGGCCCTCCTGAATCCAAAGCTTATTAGAGACAAAACCATAAGTCGAGATAAAACAGTGGTTTCTGCAGTAAAGCAGTGTATGAGGGTCTGAGTCCTACTCGGCTGAATGAGGAGACGTGAGGGCGCACTAGCAGGTAATTATCATTACCTTTTCACACTCATTAGCATTTAATCATCGTCTAATTGGAAATCTAATTTCGAATTTTGAGTAATAAAGACTCTGTTACCAGAATAGTTTTGGCTTCATGGATTCTTAATCTCTCCTGGTGCACCAAGTCTCTTTTTTAACCTTCTGCGCTTAACCCTCGAGTTGTCTTCCCGTCAAAATTGAAAATCAACACTTTTATTGACGCTTATCTCGATGTTTCTGACTTTTTCTTACACATAGACATCAGCAAGTCGGATTTTTAAACAACCAAATATTCGTATCGGGATGGGCCTTCAAAATCCAGTCGGACTCTAATTCAAACCAATAATATCAGCTCTTCTTCATACATGTATTGTGCTGCATCATCATTGCGTGGCACCCCCCCCCCCCC
>NC_048424.1:851648-855882 GCF_013103735.1 Etheostoma cragini | reverse complement strand
TTCTAAACGGGAGACGCCAGCAGGGCAGACCGCCATCTCATTTCCACAGCCTCAATATCATGCGTTCACTGGGAGCGAATTAAACGAAGCCGGGAGAGAGAGATAGGAGCCTAATTACTTTAATTTTAATGTGTGGCTGTGATCTTCTAAACTGTGAGGTGCACCTTAATCCGTTAGCTAATTATGGGATGTTGCGTGGCGGTGTAAGTGGTGGTGGTGGTGGTGCATTGGAGATGGGGTTGAGCCCATGAGTAAAACCCAAATCAAATGCAGGATCTGGGATCAGCTCTTCTCCAAATTAACTGCATTAGCATCAGATTTGAAATGAAGAATCCTGTGAAAATAAAAGGGTGACATGCTTGTTTCGTCTGACGAGGACTGGAACCCAAACAGAGCGAGGCTCGCTGCAGACTGGACCTGTTCTCTGCTCCGTTTTTGGGAAAACTTTCAGTGCAAATGCCTTTGAAGGCTTTCTAACACTGCTGAATAAATCAAGAGGCCACTCACCAGTTTTTGGGATTGAATGCCTCAGTTAGGTACCGGCTACGTTCAATAGGCCTATGTACTGAACTGTTCCAAATATACAGTAATGTGAAGCACGGGATCAGGAGACCAGAAAAAGATGTAAATTGTAGATTAAATAGAACCACACACAACATAAGAGCATCGAATCCCTTCATTTGTTCTTCAAGTGCGTAGAAGAGTGCGTATGTGTATGTGTGTGTGTGTGTGTTTGTGTGTGTGTGTGTCTCTCTCTCTCTCACACTCACTCGGTCTGTGACTGTGTGTCTTTGTGATCTGTGTGTGTGTGTGTGTGTGTGTGTGTGTGTGTGTGTGTGTGTGTGTGTGTGTGCGTGTGTATGTGTATGTTTCTATCACTCCATTAATCTCAGAAAATGACAAAAAAAAGGGGAAAACCACAAGAACACAGAGAAAGAGAAGAAGAAGAAGAGGGCTTTCATCCAGAGCTGTTTTGTCTCCATCATCAGCTGCACATATACGTGTGTGTGTGTGTGTGTGTGTGTGTGTGTGTGTGTGTGTGTGTGTGTGTGTGTGTGTGTGTGTGTGTGTGTTGTTGATAACGTACACCACTCTGAGGAGTTGAGAGGGAGAAGATGAGACAGCCTGGACCACTTTGGCCTGATTTATGGCATCGGGGCCCCAGCTGCCCTGCACCCCCATCACATCAAAGATCTGGTCCTCTGCGTGCACCGAGAGAGTCCTGAACCTCCGGTTTAGGTTCGACCCCCCTCATTCTGGATCAGGATAGACCCTGAGCCCCGAAATCCATCTAAATCAGAGCTGCCTCGGGTGGGGGAATACGACTCCCGTATGCACCCTTACTTTTAATTAAAATATGTTTTTATATATATATATATATATATATATATATAATGTACTTTATATATATATTTTTTTACTTCCTTCTAATTTCCTTTATATTATTTTTTATTTATTTATTTATATATATGAAATATACTGTATATACATATATTATTATTTTTTATTTACTTCTATCCACATTTCTTTATTAAT
Organism: Etheostoma cragini; assembly: GCF_013103735.1. Classification (NCBI taxonomy): domain Eukaryota; kingdom Metazoa; phylum Chordata; class Actinopteri; order Perciformes; family Percidae; genus Etheostoma; species Etheostoma cragini. Next base: position 854,346 of record NC_048424.1, on the reverse strand, counting down.
CATTCTTTGGGTTCGCAATGTCTGCTTTAATTCAGTTTTTTCCCGTATGCACGTTAACTTTTAATTGAAATGTTTTTATTTTATTTATTTAATTTTTATTCATTTATATATGTATGTTTATTTGTTTATATATATACACATATATTATTTTTTTATTTACTTCTATCCTTGTTTCTTTCTTAATCATTCTTTGGTTTTGCACTGTATGCTTTAATTCTGTGTTTCTGTACCGAATAGTTTATGTATACAGATTAATAACAATTATTAATAATTAAAAAATGAGCGCTAACTTGACTAATTCACTGTCTGTACAATAATCTGCAGATCAATGTAAAAACATTTCATGTCTTCAGCCGTCCTGAGAAAATAAAGCCCTAAAAATACCCCCAAAAAATGATCTTTAACTGAATAAATGAGTGAATCCGAGCTGCCGAGAAGCAGATGGAGGGTGTTACTGGGCTCTGTGCGATTGTGCGTTGTTGCCAAGGTGACGCGTACCGCCGCGTACTCAGCCCCGGGATCAACAGCAGGATTAATCCCAGGATTTGGGGCTTTCCTGCCTAGACTCTCTCCATGTTTGGGAATCTAGTAAATTAAATATTGCTAAATTGCATTGTGTCATGCACGCCCTCTCTTTCAGATATCGTGTCAGTGTATTTTCACATGATCACACGTCACTGTAGTAAATTTCGCTTATAGTTGCTGTTAAATAAATAATTCTGAAGCTTTATTCTAGGCTATAATCACTACACTGTAGAGCCCGACCGATATATCGACGGGGCGATATTATTGGCCGATATTAGACATTTCCAGATGTATCGGTATCGGCATTTATAATGGCTATAATGGTCCCTGACATGGAAAAGATTGGGAACAATTAAACTAGAGGATGGACCCTATAGGTTCAAAACCCTGGCGCTGTAGTACAGCAGTGGCTTTTTAAAATGGAAGGCGTAGAGGTAAAATAGGCTTGAATTTTAGGGGCGTTCGAGAAATCCTGGAAAGCAGAAGTCAGCATGGGTGTGTTCAAAGGATACTTAGAGGAAGAGAGTTTTGATTAATAGGGTCTTAAGTGGAAAAAGACCGTTCTAAGGACGGTTCCTGACACCTGGATATAAACTGGGCACATGGGATGGCCAGTACAGCTCTTCATGGAGATTAAATGTGATAAAACAGCTTAGTTTTTACATAATAATCTCATCTGGTGCTGCTTTCTGCGTAGTAGAAGAGCCCAACTACTGATTGAAAAAGGACAATGGCATTGTCTTGATTTGAGATAATACCAAGGCTGTAAATATGCAGCATTTCTTCTTCTTCTTCTTCTTCTTTTTTCCGCTGAGGGAAGCATTTGTTTTACACGGGACACGGAGCTGCCTGCTCACTGCTCACAGGCTGGCAGAAATATGGCTTTTATCCCTCCTTTTTGTCTTGTTTAACCTAACCTTCTGCAAGGAAAGGACACATGGGGGCAACACTTCAAGGCTATTTAAACCCCAGATTTCTCGTAGGCCTTATGGTCGAGAGCCAAGTTTAACACGGAGCCATTTTCACATTATCTTGCCGTTTTATGCCGCTTCCCGCTGGAGATAATCCGGAACGTTTTGCCAACGTGAGCGGCAGTTTCAGTAGCCACAGAATAAAAACAGAAATATAACCATTATGCAGAGGAAAGATCAGAATAACACTTAACGAGGAATTGTCTCTTTGATGGTTTCAGCCCGGTTCGATTCACTTTGACATATGAGCGCAGCGGCCGGTCAAACGAGTGCACGCCGGCCGATATTGACGCTGCAGGTCCTCATACATCACGCTGACATTTCATCATTGAGGTCACGGCTGTGGCATAATAACTCCACACTGAGCCGTGGTAAGGTGAAGCTCGGTGGGCAGAGAGAGCAGACAGCACAGCGTACACATAGTGATGAAATGGAGGCCGTGAAAGCCTTTTGTAAGATTTAAAACCTTTAACGGAGACGCATTGTCCAGCTGAGCGGTGTTGACAGCTGGTCGGCTGCTTGGCAGCACATCTAGTTTGTAAATGCCAAGATTTACAGCTGGAATATTTAACCTGAGCAGCCAGGTGAAGTGTGTGAGTTTAAACAAAAAAATGCTTTGTGACCAGGGTGTCCAGGCCGGTCAATCGGCTCTGAAGCCGATCGGGACGGAAATATATCAACAGCTGTCCGATGGATTACATTAGATCACATGTCATTGAGCTGATGCTTTATCCTAAGCAACTTATAATTGCTATATATGTCAGAGGTCACACAACTCTGGGACAACTAAGGGTTAAGAGTCTTGCTCAGGGACACGTTGGTGGGATTCAAACCCAGGTCCCCCACCCCCACACCAATGACATATCCATTGCACCATCACCACAAAAAAAACAACAAAAAAAAACATGCACTGGGGACAAACTCTAAACTTGAGATCTTGAGTTTCATGGAGGGAAAAATAGAAGAAGAAAAAAATGTACTAAACCCAAGATCTCAAGTTTGATAGTTGAGGTTTTATTTTTAACAACAAAAAAGAAAAACTAAATATATTTTGTTTTGTTTTTTCCCGTCTATGTCAAAGTCAAGATCTCGTAAAAGTGTTTTTTCAATTTTAATTTTAATTTTTCTCCATGTCAAAGTCAAGATCTCGCAACTAAAACTTGAGCAACCCAAAATCAGGATCATGCAAAAGTCCCCGGTAC
>NC_048424.1:831446-851548 GCF_013103735.1 Etheostoma cragini | reverse complement strand
AAAATGTCAAGGATGTGAACTTCACGTGCACTGAGAAAATCAATTATTGCATCTCTGAAGAAAAGAGACGGGACGGACTGACGGGACATATCAGCTCCATCATATCAACAAGCTAACCTTGCTCTGCAGTAGCAGGCTGTTCCTTGAATCCCAGGGGCGTCTAATTAGCCTGCCTGAACAAAATAATACAAAATATAGCTTAGGGCGCCCTCATAGCTCAGTCGGTGGAGCAGGCACCCATCCGGTATATAGAGGTCTACTCCTCGACGCAGCGGGCCCGGGTAATGACCCCGACCTGCGGCCCTTTGCTGCATGTAATCTCCCCCCCTCTCTCCCGTTTAGCTGTCCTGTCACTAAAGGCCTAACATGCCCAAAAATAGTCTTTAAAAAAAGAAAATGTAGCTTAAAGCAAGTGTTGTCTGTATATATTCTTATTCTGTTGTAGACATCGATATCAGTGAGAGATCGCTAAGCTCCCTGCAGCGTACACAATCCCAGTGTAATAAGATGCACAGAAGAGTAAATGATCTGCAGCCTTCATTTATTCATCTATAAAGACAGAGAGTGAGAGAGTGAGTGAGTGAGTGAGTGAGTGAGTGAGTAAATGAGTGAGTGAGTGTGTGTGTGTGTGCGCGCTTTCCTCCGCTAATTGCAGCATTGCGGCTCATGCATTCAGTCAGTACAAGACTGAGAACAGTTTTGTGTGTGTGTGTGTGTGTGTGTGTGTGTGTGTGTGTGTGTGTGTGTGTAACAGTCACAGCTAATGATGTTTCCTCTGCCGTCCGTCCTGATTTCATACAGGTTATTCATTTTCTATTAAAATTGTGGGATGCAACTAACTAATAATTATTTCCATTATAGGTTATTCAGTTGATATTTTTGATCAATCAAGTGATTCCAAACTCAAAACATATCTGTTATTCTGGCTTTTTAATACGTAGCAGTGGTTGGACAGTTTCTTTGTGACCTTTTCAGATTTGACTGTTTTCTATGTTCATTCTTCCTACTGTATGATGTGTTTTTACTCTTGGTTTCTGATGTTAAGCACTTTGGATACCTGCCGGTTGCTGTTATAAATACATTTTGATTGACTGACTGACTGATTGATTGATTGATGGGGCTCAATGATGTGTTTTTAACAGCTTTTGGACAACATCTGTAGCCCAGAGAAACAATATCAGACCTTTGCAGACTGGAGTGGCCAAACAGTAGCTCCAACACGCTACGTCCTTTCAACCAGCACTGCACAGACAACAAGTGCATGATGAAGGCTGCATGAGAATGAGCTCCAGAATGATGTATTGCCCATTTAGTTTTTACAGCAATACTCCAAGCTGCACTTGTTTCAGCTGGAGAAAAGAAAGCTCCTGCTACGTGATTACAGAGTTAAGGTGTAATCACAACACAAATACAGTACACAAACAGCAGAGAAGATGCAACATCTCCGACCACGCTGGCTAACGATACATCTGGCTCTTAATCTCGAGGCGCGTCCCTCCACCGCGACAGGCTGGCAGATAAAAATGCAACGGCGCCTGGAAACAGACAACAGGTGCTGCAGCCGAACGGAGATAAAACTGATGAGAAGGCATTATCTTTCTTCAGCTGATGAGAGTGTGACTGAGCGTGACGTCTTCTCTTTCCTCTTTGCTCTTGCAAAGCTCACAGTTGGTTGGACAGGGACTGAAATTGAAATGAGCTCACAGAGAAAAACTGCAAATCATCAGGTGGGGGTGATGATGGAAACCCTGTGAAAGTGTGTAACCTCGGCTCAAAATTACTCAAATCTAGAGCAGCCAGTTGTCCTTGGCTAGTTTTCTTATTATTGAAAGATGGTTGCATTAATCCGAAGCTGCCTGTGCTTTGTTGACACTGTGACCCCGTTAATCTTCGGAGCTGAACACGTGGCCTTCGACACGTTTATTGAGCACTTGCACAAAAGACTTGCAATTGCATTTTTGAAGCAGTGTTATCATTGTCTCAATGCTGCATTCACAGGCATGTTTCCATTGAAAATCATTGTAAATCAAGGCACTTATAAAGCCAAATTCGTAATCTATAGATGGATGCTGAATTCCCAGAACCAGAAAGATAAGCATCACTACACTTAGATGATTTATAAATACAGACATTGCGAGTAGACACCAATTCTTGGCATGCAAACTGGCAACAATAATATACTTAATTCAAAGATATTTAAATCTCAGTGGGACTAACTGTTAGTGTAGTTGTGTAAACACTAATTAAATGAAAGACCAAAGCACAATTAAGAGATCAAAACACATCAATTACAAATGTCAAAGGGACAAGTACAGGGAGCTTGGACAGATTCAATGATATACAGGAATAACAGTGGGTGATACCCTAAAGTTGGGTTTCTAGTAACACCAAATCAAAGTTATCTATGCAGGGATAAAGTGGCTTCATATGAAAAAATGTCTTTCAACATCAATGACAGGACAGAAAAAAATGTGACTAAATGGGGAAATATGTGCAATACATTGCTACCAGATGAGAATGTGGTGCTTTTAGTAAAACTGTACATTTGATCCATGTGTTTTTACTTATTTAAATATTTTCAGTTTGTTTTCTGTTATTGTTAACTTAATCCTTCTTTTTCTTTTCTTTTTTTGACTTAAACTGTCATTACTATGGGATATAACTTGACAATGCAGACTGCAATGTTGACTGTGGTGATCAAAAACTCAATAAATTACAACGTTTTTTTTATCAATGTGATTATCGATGGCTTTTAGCATGAAAACCGCTAATGCGGGGAAAGTAAATGCGTCACGCGTTCTGAGCTGAATGCTTCACTAAAAGGGCCGCCAACACCAAGAACAATAACTACAACGATAACTATAACAATAACAATGTGAGCATCACACTGATGGAGGACAATGCTCTGTCAGCAGCAGCACCCCCTGCACACCGGAGCGCTGTCAGGGCCCCATGTGGCCCCCATGTGGCCCCCATGTGGCCCCCATGTGGCCCCCTTGTGGCCCCCATGTGGCCCCCATGTGGCCCCCTGCTCCTGCATTATTTAGTCTACATAAATTCCATAAATTAGCTTAGATGAAAGAGGACGTCAGAGCAGCCAGATACATTCATGAAGCCCTTGATTTAGCTGTTGTTTATCTTATTCTTATTAAATAAGAAAATGACTAATAGGATTAAGGAAAGAGTTGAAGAGAAGCCGTGGTTCTGACGCACAGCATGAGACGGGAACCCAGATGGATTTTGATTGGCTGCCTGTGTTTCTCTTGCTAATCTGTTGAAGGGATCCCAGCGATATTGTTCTTTATTCTGTTTATGCTGTTACTCTGTTAGTAACATAATCCCATGCATGGTAAACACAAGGCAGTGTGTTTTGTATTGATGCATCTGCTGTGACTGTCGTATAAAATAAAGATAGTGTGTCTCTGACTACACACTACTAATATCTTCATCGATGTTTTTTATCACTGAAGCTCGTATTATGACATCTGGGATTATTCAGCGGCTTGAGAAAGTTTACACACTCGTGCTAAAGTTGATTGAAAAGAGGAATAAAAAAAAAAAAACATCTTTTGGAAATTGATCTTAATGTCTTAATTTAAAAACATTAGGGAAATCCAACCTTCAAATGGGTTGGATTTTCCTAAACTATTTGAATTAGGGCAAGTTATAAATCGATAAAAAGCATCAACAAAAGTGTTGATTTTCAATTTTGTCGGGAAGACAACACGAGGGTTAAAGTCAACAATGTGTGTGTGTGTGTGTGTGTGTGTTTGTGCAAAGTTGAAATAGAGTGCACTGCGGTCACAAATGTCCAATCTCTCACCTGACAAGGTAGTAGAAGCAGGAGAGCGTGCACGCACACACACACACACACACACACACACACACACACACACATTTGATGTTAGACTAACAGACAGACAGAGTCAACCAACTGCCCCAGAGAGCAGATTCTTCTCTCAGTAAGAAACCCCCGAAGGAGTGTGTAGATACACATCGTCTCCACAGCGCTCTGCACACTCTCTAAAATGTAGTCTTTGTGTGGGACTCGAGCCCCGGCTGGAAGGAAAAACAGCCGTGTGGGCACATTTTATCCACCAGGGCAAGATGCAATATTTGAAAAACTTTGATTATGAGCAACAGTGGCAGAACCACAAATATGCTAAAGCGTGTGTTGGCAATGCGTGGCATTAAAAGCGAGAGGGCCGCGGTGTGTTTTGGTAGCTCGAGGGCGAGCAGTGCATCCCCTCCAGCAAGGACGTCTGTGCATGCGACGTGGACTGGAGCCAGACCAGCAGCTTTAGCAGAGGAGCTGGTTTAATTAAATAGGAATGCTTGGATGGAAAATGTATGCATGTGGCTAATACATTATAAATATTCTTTCATTTCATAGACAGTAGACTCACAGGCTGCAACTGCTAGTTAAAGAGCCCCGGAGATTTGTTGTCGTTTGTTGATAAAGAATTGCAAAATTGCAATGTGTGTTGTGGATTTAATTTTTTCCATTGCTTTTGTGCAGGAGACAGTTAGCTTAGCTTAGCAGACCAGAAACAGGGTCAAAGGTTACAAAGTCCACCTGCCAGCACCTCTAAGTCACACTAGACTTAGACTTCTCCTTATTAATCCTTCTGGGAGGACTCCTGCAAGGACATTGAAATTTCCAGCAGCAGTTTTCAGCAAAACAAAGTATAGAGAGAAAGAAGACAGTTTAAAGATAAGAAGAAGAAGAAGAAGAAGAAGAAGAAAAACAAAAAGAAGAAGAAAAAGAAGACCTTTGTCTAAAAAAAAGACATTTACCATTAATTAGTTAAGAGAATATCTAATAATTAGATCTTGTTGCTTAATCTGTTGAGGAGTAAAACGTACGGAGGGGTTAGGTGCAATCTCCACTGGTCCAGTAGTCATTTTCCAATTCCTTTGAGCTAATCTTTATCAACATGATGTTATTATTGTGTTATATGTCAAATATTGATCTCATATTTTAATATGGTCCTCGCCCTCAGAAAGTTTAAGAACGAACTCACTCAATAGAATTGTGACTAACAGATGAACCTGTAGTGTGTGAATTATTTCAAACTACTTCAAGTTAATATTTGTCTCGACATCCAATCACCGGATGTCAAGACTAATTTGATTAATCAATCAAAAGTGAAAACATTGAGGCCGGGTTGGTTCAGTGGTAGAGGGGGCGCACATGTACTCAGAGGTTTGTGCCTCGATGCAGAGGTCCAGGGTTCAAATCCCACCTGTGACGATTGCCTGCACCGCTTCTAGGGGTTTGGGGAAAGACATCAATACTGCATTGTACTGCAATATTTTCAGTGGCAATACTGATTTAATACACAGGCGCCAAGTATGAATCTTTTACTATATATTATATATATGTGTTGGTCAGTTTGTGTCATTTTGCGGCAATGATTGAATGAGATGAACAAACAGAGAAATGTTTATTTTTTAGATAAAACAGACGGTGACAAAGTTTCCTTTTGGGGACATGTTATGAAATTGGGAAAATTAGAAGTTGGAAAAAAGGTTATAAAACCCAATATATCGCAGATTATTGCAATATTTTTTAAATCGCAATAATATTGTATCGTGGCATAAGTATGGTGATGATATCAGGAGGCGTCTGATGATTCCCACCCCGAATTTCTTCCCCCCCCTCTCCCCTTTCTCACAATTCTCCTGTCGAAAATTAGGTGGAAAAACACAAAAAAAAACACTTTCCACAGCTGTGGCCAGTAAGAGATGAGCATCAGGAAAGCGGTTTTCCAGCTCCACGTCGGCCGTGGTCGGGGGTGTTTTTAGATGTTTCCTGACTTTGGGAGTCAGGTAGCGTCTGTTGCCTCGAGCGACTAGTTATGAAGAGTGTGGAGAAAGTTTTAACGGCCTCGGCAGCAGGCTCAAAGACAGAGAAAGATTTCACTTTGTTTTAAAACTAGAGAAGCTAGTTTCCACAGGTGCCTGTTGAGGGCTGAAGTATATTTAGAAGTGAGTGGGTAGACTGTAATTACAAGCTGCATAGACAGGTGAGGGGTGGGGGGGGCTAAACACTAAAAACTCTCTCACACACACAGACACACACACCTGATTGGCAAGGCTTATTGCAAAGGCTGCCATGGTAACTAGACACAGCTGCGTCTACAAGGTGATGAGCGAGACCGAGGAGGCGGCGCAAATGAACGAACGGCAGAAAAAAAAAACACAAAAAAAACAGAAAAGAGATAAGTGGCTGAGTATATTTTTAATTCAAACCCTGTAATTTTGCCTCGGCTGCTGACGCACGAACCGAAGGCAGTGATTGAGTTAAGGAGGCGAGGTGAGCGGGCTGCCAATCAGCTGCTATCTAACGAGCTGGGGGGACACAGCCAATAGGAGCGATTATACGACCATTAAGGCTCCTGCTGATTGAAAATAACCGTCCATCCCATTCCTGTCCATCTTGGCCAGGTGGTCATTATTACACCTAAAATAAAACATTATTATGTATTTAATGCTGCCTTTAAAAGCAGTAATGACACAAGCTGTAGCCAGTTAACCCTCGTGTCGTCTTCCCGTTAACCATGAACTTGTCCTTCTGGGTCAAAGTTGAAAATTAATATATTTTTTGTTGCTTTTTCTGATTTATTTGGCACTTTTTTCATGCTCTTGGCGCTTTCTTATAAACCTCAGCTGGTTTAATAATAGGTTTTATTATTCTTATTCTTGGAATTCCTGGTCAACAAACCTCATTTACTTCTAATTATGCATGCATTTTAGTTAAAAAGGCAGAAATTATGAATTATTTTGACTAATAGTTAAGATATTGGATGTCGAGTGGAATTTAGTCCGGATACTGTTTTGAAATCATTACCAAAAATAATTCAAATGCTAAAAAACTAAATAAAACACACAAAAAATTCAATGAAAGTAATATTGTATGGAAGCATCCATGTTATTTTTGGGCAATTTGGTTGAAAGAAATACACATTTCTGATTTAAAACACTTTGAAATGGGTCAATTTGACCCGAGGACAACACAAGGGTTAAGTTGCAGGGCGTTGACCCCCCCGATGACACAAGCTATAGTCAGTTAAGGAAAGCTTTCCATTTTCTGAACACCATAAACATGAAGTCCAGCTTTAAGCCTGTACATGCATAATAAGCTAAATAAATTCACCCAATTTGCATGAGAGTTGTGCTCCCCTGCGTGTAAACCGCTCAGCGTGAAACCTCGGTCAGATGCGAGATGTGAGATGAGGTCCGACTCCACTGTGAGCCGTTAATGGACACGGACACATCAAAACGCTGCGATTATACCGACATTCGGCTAAAACAGCCTTTGTGCTTTCAATGCGCTGCAATTTTGCTGAACACCTCAGCAGCCTACAGGCTGAGAGGATGAGACGCTGTGTTGATTCTCAGTGTCCGAGGTCTGGATTCAGTCCTTTCAGACACTATGCATCCATTGTTTTCATAGTTTTCAGTGGTAATACAAAGTGAGCCGTGTCCATGCCATACCTGACAACAGCAGAGAGCAGCTTCTCATCAGCGTGCTACTGTATTTGAGGTTTTTGTCTAGTCTGTTGAACATTTTTTCAACTCACTGTGTGGCCATGGCAACCATGGGAATCTTCAAAGGGGTGTACTCGATTCCAGAAATTCTTCATCTTTTAACAATGGTTTCCATTTTGTGGACTAATTGATTAGTTGATTTAAACGACTTATCCGTGAAAATAAGTTTCTGCAAAAGCCCCAGTTTAAATCTTCTACAGATGTGTTCATACGTTTCCCCGAAATAAGTCATTCAGCATCAAAGAAGCATAAAAATATGGAGCGCCCGAAGCGACGTGCAGGGAAAAAAATAAGTAAATAAATCAAAAGAATTACTGAACAATCACCTTAGCGAGATCTTGAAAAAAAGAAAAATTGAATTTTTTTTTTTTCACTCCATGTCAAAGTCAGGATCTTGCCAAAGTGATTGTTCAGTAATTTTAATTTATTTCATTTTGTTGTTCCATAACATCCAAGATCTCGCGAAACAAAGTCAAGATCTCACAAAAGGGATTGTTCCGGTAAGTTTTCCTTGATTTTCTTTCACCCTCCATGTCACCTTGGGGGCTCTGTATAAATGACTAATCAACTAAAGAAATCTTAGAAGACTAAGACCAAAACAAACAACACACACACACACACACACACACACACACACACACACACATACATATCTTTGTCCCCTTATCTGGGGGCAGCAGCTCCAGCAGGGGACCCCAAACTTCCCTTTCTCAAGCCACATCATCACATAATGAACAACGCACATGAAAAAGTAACACTATTCCCAATGTGACAAAGTTACACAATATTCACTCTGATCTGAGAAATGTGCCAAAGCAACGGAGAAGAACTGCACTGTTGTGAGCTTTGAAAACCAAACACCAAGTTGATCATACAGCTCCGTTTAGGTATTATATGAATCATATTTTAGTTTTATTATACCTAACTGCAATAACTGCAGACCTTGTACTTACGTATGTAAACATCCAAAGACACTTATTGTTAAAATGCACCATGTTATTTAGAAATGAAAACCCATTCATAACCCATCTGGGTTTCCTAGGCCCGACTCTCGTCAGCAGACTGTCAAATTTCTCCATGTTGAGCCAAAACTACCCCTGGACCCGGTCACAGTGAAAGCCAAAATCCCCCCCCCCCCTGCTCTCTGGACCTGGGGGTCTTGTGCACCCACACCCTGCAGCCTTCCTCACAACCAGGCAAGTGCCAAGGCTTTCCTTTGGTTCAAAGACAGAAGAATCTTTGCTACCTTATTGAACTGCTGTGTGTGCTACACAATGTCGCATGAGAATCAGCCCGTCCGTGACGATTGTGATTGGTTTAAAGAAAAGCCAATAACCCAGAGTACGTTTTGCTCCAGTCCAGGAATGCTCTATGGACTAGCCAGACACTCCTCCACAGCGCTGTGGCTAGAGATGGAAAAATCTGAGCTTTGTGGTGCCATGGCGCCCATTAATTCAATTCAATTTAATTTGTAGCGTCAATTCTTCACAAGAGTTATCTCGAGACACTTTACAGATGGTGCAGGTCTAGACCACACTCCAGAATTTACAAGGACCCAACAGTTCTAGTAGTCTCCTCCAGAGCAAGCAACAGGGCGAGAGTGGTGAGGAAAAACTTCCTTTTAGGCAGAAACCTGGGACAGACCCAGACCCAGACCAAGGCCCGGACCCAGACCAAGGCCCAGACACAGACCCAGGCTCTTGGTAGGCGGTGTCTGACGACCGGTTGGGGTTAGAATGAAGAGTGGCAATAACAGTCACAAAAAATGGTAGTTTGTAGTAGTTCATGCCATAGCAGGGCACTACTAGGCCCAGCGGGACATAGCAGGACGTAGCAGGACGTACGTAGCAGGACGTAGCAGGACGTAGCAGGACGTAGCAGGACGTACGTAGCAGGACGTACGTAGCAGGACGTAGCAGGACGTAGCAGGACGTACGTAGCGGGACGTAGCAGGACGTACGTAGCAAGACGTAGCAGGACGTAGCAGGACGTACGTAGCAGGACGTACGTAGCAGGACGTAGCAGGACGTACGTAGCAGGACGTACGTAGCAGGACGTAGCGGGACGTAGCAGGACGTACGTAGCAGGACGTAGCAGGACGTACGTAGCAGGACGTACGTAGCAGGACGTAGCGGGACGTAGCAGGACGAACGTAGCAGGACGTAACAGGACGTAGCAGGGCACCGCAGATCGTAGCAGGATGTAACATGGCATCGCAGAACGTGTAGCGGGATCATGGCGACAGCTGCTACCATGATTTTGGAGCCTCCCTGCTCCCTCATTATGTTAAAAAGGAAGAACAAAAAGCGAGTGAGCTTTGGATCTGATGTTAATCTGTGATAACAACGCAGAGCATATGTGAAAGCACAAGAGCCCACATACGGTGACAGGTGGGTGATGGATCGGGACTCTCTGCCTCTGTTGCTGCTGTAGAGTCAGGTCAGATGAGTCACCAGCAGCCCGGGCCCAGAGCTACAATCCCTCGCTCTCTAATCCACTCTCAGCCTGATGTGATAATGTGATCTCTTTCAGCTCGCTCTTCTGTTGTCGGCTACCGTCTCCCGGTTTGGGTGTTAGTCTACTGCATGGCCTTTGTTTGGCTGATGCAGATGTGCCAACGTTGTCATCATTGTGGGGTTGAAGCTGCCTGTAGTCAGGACTCGGGGTTACTCACCTCGACCGTTGGTACCAATAGAGAAGAGCTTTTATGTCAGTAACACAACTATTATAGATAGAAAGCCCTTCACTGGCTGGTCAAATTAACATAACTCTGCTTCTTCTAAGTGCAGATTGTCTCTTTTATAACTCTTGTCTCAGTGTTTTTATTCTTACCATATTTATATTGCATGATACTTGGTATAGTAGTACTTCTAAGTAAGTACATAAGTTAAGTGTGTGTGTGTCTGTATATACATATATATATATGTGTGTGTGTGTGTGTGTATGTGTGTGTGTGTGTGTGTGTGTGTGTGTCTGTATATACATATATATGTGTGTGTGTGTGTGTGTGTGTGTCTGTATATACATATATATATGTGTGTGTGTGTGTGTGTGTGTGTGTGTGTGTGTGTGTGTGTGTCCAGGTGGTGGCCGGCTTGTTCAGTCGACCATCCCTCTCCAGCTGTCTCACTCACTGCATGGGCTAACCCTGACTGACACTGACCCTGCCCAGAGGCTAAACACAACACAGCAGTTTCAAACGCATCCAGTACTGCAAATGTGTACACACACCCACACACACACACGCACACACACACACACACACACACACACACACACAGAGTTTCTGGCAACAACAGCTTGATCTAATCTGACCTCAGACTCCCATGCCTGGTTTTGAGGGTTTGTGTGTGCGGATAAATGTCCACAGCTGTAGAGTGATGAGGCGTACTCCATCACCTGCTTCAGTCTCCTGTGAAATAGGATGACTGTTCCCCAAAGGACAGACATACGCACACTGGTGTCTGGATTTTGCTGCTTACTCATGCCTCGTCGTATCTTATCTGTATTCTGTCTTAATCTTTCTCTCCTTGTCCCTCTCTGTGTCCCTTATGTCTGCCTCTTGTCTTAAAAGTTGTCAGTCGTCTGCAGGGAGTGCTGTCTCGGTAAAATGAAAGCAGTGGAACATGTAACACTGTACTGAAAGTACTTTCCTCACACACACACACACACACACACTCTGCCATGGAGGGTAAGACACACGTACTGCAGGCCTTTTAAGTCACATAAATAAATAAAAAATCACATATTATTACAATGTCAGACAATGTTAAAGGTTACCGGTCTTAACTGGATGTGCTTGTACTCATAGTGAGATTATATAGCCTACATTTGTCAACTGTCCAAGATGTTGCCTTTAAACCATCCTAGCTCTACTGGCTTAAATATTTCTGTAAAATATTGGGCTATTTTGGGCAAAAACATGTTGCAAATTTTGAACTTGCTTAAACCAGCTTGCAGCATTGGCCAAAATCAAAACAATCAGATATTCCTCAATATCCCTAACATTGAGATACACAAAGCACTGTGTACAATCCTCATCAAAGCAGGCAATTAGCCAGCTAAACAATTACAATTTGTAGTCAGGGTCCAAACTGACCTGCCACTCAACAGATTACCATTGGTTTTTTTGGGGGCTGGTAAGTGAAGCAAATCTTCCAGCCACTTTCATATTTTACCAGCACTTGGCTAGGAGTGGGTGCTAATTCTGGAACGCGTTTGTTGTCAAATATTTATTAAAAGAATTAAATAACACAGAAACAACTCCTGTGTTCCTACAGTTAGTCTTTGTGGTGGTTTAGTTGACTTTATTAGCTGGTACTCGTTATGTCAGTTGGCTGAGGTGTAAAACATGACATCACATACATCAGGTACACAGTGCACCACTACCACAGGCCGTGGAGATGAAGTAACAGACAGAATTAAGTGGTTCGGTTTGTGATCACTCCCATGTTGTGTTACAGCCTTTTCCTTTCCTTTCCTTTGCAGGCATCAGGTCGCCTGCTGGAGCGTGACTTTCTTTTAAAAGGTGTGATCTCTTTCCGTCGAGTCATGCTGTAGTGCACAGCTACAGACCTAGAGGTCATTCTCTACAACTGAAGGCTCTACGGTCTCAATGAATTTATCATGCCCGTTATTGGAGATTAACAGAATATATGTACTGGCGTTACTTATTCCGAACACAAATTATGAGTAATTGTACTCCGTTACAGTTACAATGTAAATAGTTGGTATTTAGAATACAGTTACACTGTTGAAATCAATGGATTACATGACGATACTTCTCTGTTACACAAGTTTATTCACTATCTAAATAAAGGAAGGCAACTCCATGAATTTCCCAGAAGCCCCAATGTAAAAACAATCACTGATAGAGGTAGAGATGGAGCCGGCACAACAGACAACATCTTCAAAAAGCATTTCACATTAAAGAAAGAAGAGGGAGAAGGAAATATAATTTATATAATATAATAAATATAACTGTGCAGTTCAACCTCTGCTTGCCAGCAACCAACCTCCTGGCTCCTTTAAACCTGAAGCATCTTAAAGAAAGTTATTTTTTTCAATTAGCCGAGGGTAGTCGTCTGCAGTGGCTGTACTGGGTACCTTGCTATTTTATAGTTGTATCAGGTAGCGAGCTACCTGCTGATTAACTTGCCCCAGAGCCGTTGAAATAGGGCTGCACAAATAATCGCAGTCGTATCAAAATCACAATATGGACCAGTGCAATATCCAAATCGCAGCGGGGTGCAGTATTTGTTAATATGTGTCAACCCAATCTGAATGTATTGTATAAGTGTGGTTCTGCAGAGATGTCCCGGCCTACAAATCCTATCCTACAGACTAAAGAAAAATATCTTTATTTGGTACAGATCCTCACAAAAATCCCACTAAAATCATTTTAATTTCTTTCAATGTTCATAATTTTCAATGAAAATGACAATAACGAAACAAAAACGATTATTCCCTCCAATATTGTCAATCATAACGCAATATCAGTCAAAGATAATCGCAATTAGCTTGTGGTTCGGCCCTACAAATCCAAATCTGCTCGTTCATGTGCACATTCAGCCAGTTGGAGAAGAAGAACACAGCAGAATAGGCATGATAAGTCAGGAGGATTTAATGGCCGCGTTCATACACTCATAAAATGCAATTCAATGTGGATGTAATCCAAGTATTCAGAATACATTACTCAGATTAACGTAACATTAGGGAATACATTACAAACTAGAAAATTCTGCAGCATTTTTAACAGTGTGCCTAATTCTCGGTGCACATCCTAATAACAATAAAACTAAAAATAATACATGTGTTTTGTGTCTTAACCCTTCAGAAAGAGACTGTTTTAAAATCTTTTTAAGACCTTTCTGATTCCCAGAAAAAAACATGAAGTAGCTAGCGCTAAAGCAACCAGACTCCATTTAAAAATGAGTACTTTTAGCGTGTATAGAGCCAAGATATTTTCACATGTAAATCAGTAAAGTATGTGTTTATTTCAACCAACACTGTTGATACCTTGTGCTATTACTCGGACCGGATGCAGTCTACTGGAGACGCTTGCTGCAGAGATCATCACAGGAAAGACGTGATGTATGAATGGGACGATCATTATGGAGAAAGTGTTAAGAATAGCACAGCACAGGCTCCCTCTGGGAACCGTGTAACTCGCTCTCGCTGTCTTTCCCTCTCTGTTTTGCTCACGCTCACAGTCACAGCACACTGAATTCCATTAGTGGTGGCATCAGTTTCTGTTGCACTTGTAGCCTGCAGCCTCTCTGTTTTTGGTGCGTGGGCGTACGTGTGCGTCTGTGTGATCTCATCATTTGTTGTATTTTAGACGCAATGGGAATGATTGAACCCTATTTAAACAGTGCATTAAAACGTCAAGCCTGAGAGGAAACTGGCCCACTTTGCATGTGCGTGTGCTCGTATTCGCTGCATCGGGGCAAAGACACACAAACAAAGCCCGCTCATCACTCGGCAGCACCATTAAAGGCCGAGATGCTGCGCGCGAGCGTGTGCACGTCGGTTTAATGGGGTGATAAAAAAGACAAGGGCAGAATGTCAAAGCTCACCTGCAGAGCTGTCACACCAAAAAAAGTACACAGATAAAAGAAGCGAGTGAAAGCTGGAGGAGAGCAGAGCTGTGCTGTTAACACGAGCCGGTCAGACATTGTGCTGAAGCAGTAATGGGCTGTGAATCCACATATAACCATGGCTGAATAGCTAGCGGTATTAACTCCAAGAGGAAGCACACAGTGGCACAAGCTGTGCTCTGGCTGGCAGCACAAATCTAATTTTTTGGCAAATTCATGTTGGATTTGGACTGCTTTTATCTCTGGACAGCAAAATAAAAGGAAATTCCATCAAGCTCACTGTTAATGGTCTGAAATTAAACTCTGAAGTAGGGCTGGGTACCAAATTACTTACTACAATACTACAACACAATACTACAATATTACACTACTTGTTAGGTACCAACCGAATAGCCTCTCAAGTATCACAAAATTACATTTAATACCCATTTTCAACACCTAAGGAGTAAATCTCATCAGCGTTCGTAAGCCAATAAGCAAGCAGCATGCTTCTACCAAGATCTAATAAAGCTGCTGATTGGTTGTTTAGCATTACGCGTTGTAGAGACGAGGCTCATGTGGTAGAAGCTGAAAAGTAAATGAAAAGATTTGTACCGTAATGTTGTGATTTCTTTTTGTTTTATGGAACTTTAATGATACCCAATCCTTCTCTATAGCTTGTGCAGTAGAGCCCGACCGATAAAGGATTTTTAAGGCCGATACCGATACGAATATTTGGTTATTTAAAAATCCGATATACCGATACATCGGCCGATACATATATTTTTTTAAATACAGAAACGTTTTGCAGTACGCAAACAGATTTCCCTAACATTAGTTATTCGTAGTTATTTATGACTTCTGTCAATTTTGGACATTACAATTTCTAGAAAATTCAGATTTATTTTGCAGTTTATTCCCCGTTTTGGATGGTAAAAGTAATAATTTTTCACCTGACAGCCAGTGCATGAAAACACATATTCTTTGCTGCAGGGTAATTAAAAATGAAAATCCATTCTCTACCAGAAGAAACAACAGAGACAAAACTATAATCAAGCATTTCTACCGGTGTCCTGCTGATACAGTTACAGGTTACTCTTCCTCCACTCTCCTCTGTCCACTCCTCCCATCACTGAGAAAACCCAGACATGTGTATTGCTGTATTAAAGTACCCTATTAATTCTTTATATGCTAACTAAGCACTGATGAACTGACTTTTGCAAAGAACGAAGAGCAAAGAAGAGCTGTTCCACTGTGATGGCTCATTGTAATTCAATATCAACTCTGGGTTCAAAGCTGCCGTGAGCACACAAGTTAATCAGCCCTCTCAGCAACGAGAAAACACAAAAAGCTACACTCAGCTACAGCTGTGTGATGCAGATAGCTTGCTTTTTGGATTTAACAATATTGAAAATTCATTAAATTCCTTCATCGAACCAGAGAGCTGTGCGAAGGAGTTTGTCTTTCAAATCCCAGGATGAGCTTCTGATTACAAGCAGCAAACACGGCTCAACTCTCACTTCTGTGTAAGATATCCTCCAAACTCAGCACAAAGTTATTGGTTTCCTCAAGTAATCAATATATTTAAACTATGAAGTTGATCAATATATTTTAACTATGAAGTTGGGACGAGTACAATAAGTGAGTTTTGGAAACAAAATCCTATTATATTATATTATATAGATCCTCTGTATGTATGTATGCATGCATGCGTGTATGTACACTATGTATGCATGTATGCATATATATATGCATGCATGCATGTATGTACACTATGTATGTATGTATGTATGCATGCATGCATGCATGCATGTATGTACACTATGTATGTATGTATGTATGTATGTATGCATACATGTATGTACGTATTTACATCTGTATGTACAGTATGTATGTACACTATGTATGTATACATACATACATAGTGTATGTATGTATGTATGTACATCTGTATGTATGTACACTATGTATGTATGTATGTACAGTGTGTATGTATGTATGTACAGTGTGTATGTATATATGTATGTATGTATTTTGTACATTAAATCTTGTTCAATTAATTTGTGAGAACTAGAACGAGAAACAAAATCCAATAAAACCTACGACAATACAGCCAATTATAAAACTCACCTAGCGACTCAGTGATTGGTCAGAATCAACAGCTCATATTCTACCAGTTGCAATCAATTCGTAGCGTCTTTATCATCCCAGCTAGGGGCGGCTGGGGCTCAGTGGTCGAGGGGCATAAAGATAGAAGGTTGGTGGTTCGATCCCCGGACCTGCAGTCCCATGTCTTAGTGTCCTTGGGCAAGACGCTGAACCCCGAGTTGCTCCCGATGCTGCGCCACCAGAGTGTGAATGTGTGAGTGTTTATCTGATGAGCAGGTGGCACCTTGAATGGCAGCATACACGTGTGAATGGTGAATGGTTCCTGCATTATGTAAAAGCGTGTTGAGTAGTCGTTGAGACTAGCGCCCTCCCACTAGCGCTATATAAGAACAGTCCATTACCAGCTAGCAGCGCTGCTATCTAGTCAGCGTGAGTCTTTGCCTCTTGAGTCAAATCTCCTCAGAATGTCACGACGTGTTCAGTAATCCTCTAACGTCCTCTACACAAATACATTATGTTGTTAAATCGGTCCGTAATGCAGAGGCAGAGAGACAAAGACAGAACTCGGTTCCTCCGACACCGACTGACAGCACGACAGATGGCACAGCTGGCTGCAGCTGCATGGCTGATTGAGCTGTATGTTGTTCAAGTGTTTGGAAAACAGCAGCGAAGCAGCAGAATTTTCCACCCTGTGTGATTATGGGTTTTGGTTTGTCAGCACCTCTGGGCAGCCAGGTCCCCACATCAACACCGCAATTTAATTTGGACAATTAGGGCTTCCCTGCTTCCTGAAGCTGGGATGCTCTCCTTTGTTGCAGCCCTACGATTTGACTAGGCTGATTAGACTGCGGATCATAACATAAGATTCTGGTTCTGCTCAATTATAGTTCATAAAGGGGCTAAAACCCCTTAAAGTTGGGAGGATGTTTATGAATGGTTCTCAGCAAACGTATATATTTTGTGAGCTACTACGGCAACTCTATTGGCTTAACAGCTATTCAAAATGATAATTAACATTCAGGTTTAATGCTTTGCTGCACACCTAGCCAAACTGGACTGCCTCTCATGTCTATATCTACGACGTTCTGCCTCCAGGATTCCTCCAATATCTGTCTAACCTGAGTTTTAACCACCTGTAAACCACTAAAACCACCAGTGAACGTACACCCGTTAAACCAAAACCTGTTCCTTTACAAGGCTATTTTGCAGCTACACCGTGGCTCCGTCCGGCGCTTAGCCCCGCCCAAGATGATTGGGATTGGTCTAAAGAAATGTCAATGAACCAGAGCACGCTTTTAAACAATGTGTTTAACTTTTTCTTATGTTTTTGTCCCTTTTTTCAACAATTTTGACACTTTTTTAATCTTGGTCACTTTATTCTCTACACTAACTTATTAACTTTACCTCATTTATAGGAAATTATACCTAATGTTTGAGTTAGAAAAGCAGAAATTAGGAATTATTGAGACTAAAATTAAAGGAATGGATGTTGACGATAATCACAGACTGGAATATGTCAACTTTTACTCAATACTATTTCATAAACACTTCCATTTTTTTTAAATGCTATAAAATTGAATTAGACGCCCCAAAATTAATGAAAGTAGAGATTTGTACTTGGCAAAGAGCGTTGGGGAATTAAAAAGAACGGGTCAATTTGACCCAAGGACAACATGAGGGTTAAAAAGAGGAATCCTGGGTCTTGGGGCTATCAAGCAGTCCGCTTCTCAGCGTGAAGACAGGCCAGAGGGATGTTTGAATAAAAGATATTTAGGGTAGGCCTAATGGTCGGTAATACCCCAATGAGTTATAACAAACCCTTCAACCCTGATTCAAGGACAGGGATTTTAGACATGGTACTTTGGGGGGACGAAATGCTGATTTTGATGAATTGATGTGGATTGAAAAGGGTTTTTCTTCATCTTAAAATATATTTTGCACAGACAAATGACTTCTACAGACACACGGCTTGACTGAGGAATTGCAAAAACCTGTTGTGTCTCCATGGTAACTGAATATAAAGTGGAGAGGGTATGACTCTTTTATCCCTGTTTTTCAGTTCTCGCTCATTTCCAAAGTCTCGACATTTTACAATGTCTCAGCCATAGAATATATTCAATTTACACTTTAGTATGCAGTAGTTATTCTCCTATTACTATTTATATTTCCCTTTCTTGTATCCTGTCATTGTTTGCCGTTATAATGGCCCGAATATCCCCTTAGGGATCGGTTTCCTCTAATCTTAATGGAAAGACAGACAGAGGGCTGGGTGAAGTCATAGCGAGTCCCGCTGTTGTTTGGATGTCCTTTAGCTCGAGGGAAGGACAGACTGAACTGAGACATGAAGAGAGGACGTGAAGGAGAGAGGAGTAAACAGGCTTCCAATTCTTGGGTACATGAAAAAACAGAAAGAAAGAGCAAGTAAAGACTGAAATAAAAGGCAAAGTACTCAGCGTCAACCCATTTGGTTTATATAATCAAAACTATGGATCATGCCGATATGATTACAACTTATTTCAGGTGTCACAAAAGTCAAACAATATGCAGACGATACCTTTCTCTACATGTCTCATCCAACTTTCTCCCTACAAATTCACATGCACAGTGGGGTTGGGTACCGACCGAGTTACAGCACGTCGGAGCTACCGAAGACCGATTCACAGTTAATCAACGGTGGCAAATTTAGCTTACTGTCCTCTCTGCATATCAACAGAGTGGGGCTCCGCTATGACACACACAGAATGACATGGCCTCAGCAGTTTATGTAACGTTAAGTCATTGCGAGTCACAATGATGCCGATAAAGCGCTAAGCACCGGACCGAGCCATGGTGCCGCTGCAAAACAACCTCGGAAAGAAACCGGTTTAAGTTGAACTTGTACGTTCAAATGTTTTAGTCGTGCAACAGAGAACTCAGATTGGACAGATAGTCTAGCTAGCTGTCTGGATTTACCCTGCAGAGACCTGAGGACCAGGTAACCATAGTCCTCAGATTGGACAGATAGTCTAGCTAGCGGTCTGGATTTACCCTGCAGAGACCTGAGGACCAGGTAACCATAGTCCTCAGATTGGACAGATGGTCTAGCTAGCTGTCTGGATTTAGCCTGCAGAGACCTGAGGACCAGGTAACCGTAGTCCTCAGATTTGACAGATGGTCTAGCTAGCTGTCTGGATTTACCCTGCAGAGACCTGAGGACCAGGTAACCAGAGTCCTCAGAAATCAAACGCGAACACAAAGAAAGCAGAAAGTGGTGATCATCCGGCCGAAAAGAGTGCATCCGGCGTAATTTCAGGTGGCAACAGACCAATCCCGGAAGTGGAACAACGTGGATAAAGACTATGAAAACAAAATATTTAAAAAACTCTGATATGTGGCCAATGAATTTCACTGATTGGAAACCATGTTTTTTCACAGCAGCACTGTAAGGCAATTGTTTGGTCAATTGAAACTTTCTTTCATCCCTAATTCACCACATATTACTACTACTACTACTACTACTACCACGGTTTGGTTCATTATTGGAAGTACAGTATGGAAGGGTGTGTTAACTTAATAAATAACACTGTAAAAGTTATTTTTTAAGTGTATTGTTTGTGTCAGCAAAGGCTACACTGGCTGCCACATACAGCATATAACTGTTTTACAACCCAAAAAAATACATATACAATTCATCATCTTAGAATTAAATGTATTTGAAAGGTTTGAAATTTAAAAAGTAGTAAATAAATTCAGTTAAAAAATGTATTGACAGTTATCCACATTGCTCTGCAGATGCACTAATGTAGAAGCCAGTAACCTGTAGCCACAGCTGTTCCTCTGAGTCTTATAAAATGTGAATGTGACTCTCGATAATGATAAAAA
>NC_048424.1:808946-826446 GCF_013103735.1 Etheostoma cragini | reverse complement strand
ATTAGCTAAAAAAGTCATTTTCAACTAGTTTCTACTTTGTTCACCTGTTAATACATTATGATTCTGTGGTGCTGCTGCACTACAGAACATGACTCGCAAACACCGTACACAGACTCCAGTATTTCACTATATCGGTCTCTTTCCATCCCTACGTCCAGAAAGGCATGAAATAGCTCAGAGGTCTATTTCTGACTTGCTTTGACAGACACACACACACACACACACACACACACACACACACACACACACACACACACACACACACACACACACACACACACACACACACACACACACACACACACACACACACACACACACACACACACACACACACACACACACAGCTAGGTAATACACTTGTTTTAAAGCATTCTCCTGACGATGCATAATGACATCCTGCCCACTCACATCAGCGCTCTAACAAAAACCACGAACTTCGGTCCTGATTCCGTGTGGACAGGTTACAAAATCAGGTTTATTCCATTAGAAAATCCTCGGCCCACTTCTCATTGCCCTGAATTATAAATTATATAAAAACGTGTTGCCATAGCAGCAAAATCCCCACATTGCCTTCATTTTGACAGAGGCAGCACAATACAGAGCAGAACCATCAGAGGGTCTAACTTATAAAATAAGGCTTTCCAAAAATTATGACGGCAAAATCCTTGCAGAGCCTGAACTACACAAAGGGCCGGAAAGCAGCTTTGTGGGATTAAAAATTACTGCAAGAAGTCTTAAATAGCTGTGGCAGCAAACAAGTCTTGCATCACAAAACATGAAATGAAACGCCACAGGAGAATAGCAATCAACGACTGATTTACTGACAGTGCATGAAGTCCCTGCAAAAGCGTAAACGTTCGAGTCAAAGCCGAACTGACAACACTGCCGCATCCTTTGGTACTGGTGCTAACTGAAGAGCACATCATCGGAAATCAGGAGATTCAAAGAGGAAGAGACCAGTCAAAATGCACCAAAATACAACAAGGAATGAGAAATTGAGGATAAAAAACAAAAGGGAACTGAACTTGAATAAATCATAATATGCAAAGTAAGAACACAAAAAGACACTGAAGGATTAAATTAAGCCAGTCAGAGTCTGAAATGAAACATTCAGATGCCCGAATGACTCGAGTCGTCCTCAGACACAGCGAGCTGGGAATCTTTCAGCCTGTAACGTGTCGGCGGCTCAGAGAGGTTGCGAGGTTGCGGGTTACTTCTGAATGCGGCTCTGGCCCAAAGGGGGCCGGCGGTCAGCGGGAGCAGATGGCCCGCATGCCGTCGGCCCCTTCCCCTGCTTTGTTACCGGGGAACCGGGGCTCAGATGGGACGCCTGTAGGACAGTGTGGGGATCATGGGACTTGACAAATGAAAACACCATTCACTACTGTTTCTGTTGGTGAAATACTAGCTGGAAATACTGTTAACTCAGCTTTTACTCTGTAATATCCTCACGCCATCATCAAAGAAATACCTGTATGAAATATCCAATTAAACTAGGTTTAATATTGGATTGGTATTTCAAAATAAAACTGGTAAGATGTGGACTTTCCAGAAGTAGTTTTGTGGTCACTATGCTTCCAATTCATATTTTCCCTTTCAGATGGATTATTTAAGCAATATTGCATGAGCGAGAGATTAAGTTAACGTCATTATTGGCACAACGAGTGCGCCGAGGTCCGTAAGCATCACCGAAGTGCCGATCATATGACGTTAAATTAAACCCTCGTGGAGACCGACCAATGAAGGATTTTTAAGGCCGATACCGATGCAAATATTCGGTCATTTTAAAATCCGATGTGCAGATTACATTTTTTTTATTATTAATTAAATAATACTTTAAGTTAAAAAAAAAATTTAATTGACCAATATAAATGCCAATACCGATATATCGGGAAATGGCAAATATGGGCCAATAATATCAGTCCGACGATGTATCGGTTGGGCTCTAAAACCTAGTGTAATACTGTGACTGTACAACAACAGTTAACCAACTATATTATAAACTACAGTACAGCAAATCTAAATATCACTGCTATGACTCAGATATCTACAGATTTTTAAGTTACTATACGGCCGCAAACTTCGAGCGACAGAGATGAGTTCCTGTCCCTATAACGTAAACCAATTACTCAATTAAGTTGCTTTGTGGAGATAATGAGATTTCTTAAATTTAATTATTACCGCACATATAAACAATACTGCATTTCTAGCTCAGTGGTGTTGTAATTAAGATATCTGCACTCCTACAGTCCAGCACAACTGGGGAAATGCAAGGCATTTAATAATATATATTATATAAGTAAATGAGGAGTAATTGTATGTAAGATATCTGCCTGAGTAAAAATCAACAGAACAACCAGATTTAGCTCTTGTACGTCTGCAAAATTCCCACGTAGCAGCTATTTGTAACATAGCAACGATGCACCGGCACAGCTGGAAACACACTGAGTCGTTCGGACTCGATGAATCACTTTATTTTATTTTATTTAACCTGAAATGTAAAAGAAATTAATCATGTATTAATAATGTATTTATCACAGCTGGTGAGGCAATGTTTTGGGCATAATTTCCCCCAATAGGGACGTTATTTTGGTAACCTTTAAGGTCTTGTTTGGCATTGTATTCTGGGTTTTTAGTAATTTGAGGGTCAAAATACATGTATGTCTATGTAAAAATGTGACTAAAACTCAACTATTTTATCTTGAAGGTGAAGTTATTTAAATGCTGTAGAACCATATTTTTCACTTTTCAAACAAATTTAACTTATTGTTAAAGCAACGCTTGTTGGCTTTGAGCTGGATTTGGCTAAATAAATTGAGTTCAGCCACCCGGACACAACTATTTGTGATTCCCTGTGTAAAGTTAAAGAGGTTTTTACTATTTATTTTGCCAATCTGCCACTCTGAAACCTGACAAACTTCTGAAGTTGCGAATACGAATTTCAAGTATGGCGATCACATAATTGCCTCAGAGAAGTGTTGATTTATTTGGCTTCATTTGTAATAACTGCTAACCAATAGAAGAGAGCTTAAACATTACATATAAGATGATTTATCCGACTATAATCTAGAGAATCAAGGCATGTGGAAATGACTGTAGAAAGATCTAAAATGCATTACATTTACATTAAAATAAACATATACAGGACGTTCTTGTGATTATATACAGCAAAATAATGTAATTTCACAGCTAGATACTGCTTTATTACCGTAAATCTGAGCGCCTGGCTGCTGTGAAGTTCCAGTAGCTGTAGATGCATTGTAATTTACTGTAAAATACTGTACATTACTGTGAAAGTAATGCAATTAGTAGCCCGCAATTTGCTGTGAAAACATTTACAGTGTAGCTTTATGATCAAATATAACCAAAAAAAACACTTTTACATACAAAATAAGGAAATATAAAGCATGTAATTTCCTTGGTGTGTGTGTGTGTGTGTGTATATGTGTGTGTGTGTGTGTGTGTGTGTGTGTGTGTTTGTGTTAGGTACACAGGATGTTTTGATGTAGAGAATTTGCTCACAAAGTGAAAAAGACTTATTGAAAGCCCACACTGCACTAAGGCTTGACACACACCTTGCCCAAGGCTGCTGAATTATGATTTTTCTCTTCTTTTTTTTTTTTTGCAGCCTCCACTTCCTTCGCGACAAAGAGAAGTACTCAGAGCACAGATCTTATGTTAGTGTCTGTAGCAAATCCTTGGAGGAAATAACCAAGTTGAGGTGTCAAAGCCTTCGGTAGCAACGACAAAGCCCCTCGAACAAAAGGCCAGCTGGAAATGAAATGTGCGAGGATCGGTCAACCTACTGCTGGATGATAACGACACACTGGAGCCACTGACGGCCTTTGACCCTGGGTGAATGTTGTGGGGGGGGGGGGGATGTGCTCCTCTGTGTTAGAAGTTTGAACCCTGTCATTTTGGCAAATGAGAGATAAAAGCAGGAGGAACAGCCTCAGGGCAAAAAACATTTGGATGCCCATGAAAGCTCACATGTAGACTCCAATCAATGTAGGAATATAACATCCTAGTCAGCTGGATTAAAGCAAATTAAATGTTAAAACTGAACAAATTCCTGTTAATGAGCTCGTGATTTATACAGTACAGGCTACACATGTTCAGAGGATTGTATGCATGCTGTATGAATACATATGTACCCAATCAAAAGACACCAAATTGTAATTCAACACACGTTTCATTCACCTACACTCCAGCACAACTGGGGAATTGCCAGGCATTTAATAAAATATCCTAAATAAGTAAATAAGGAGTAAAAAGGCAATTGTGTGACTGCAACAGGATAGTAAAATGGCCAGTTATCAGCGAGTCTCTTATTTTTAATCTCATTAGTCTCATTTTCAAGTTCATCAAAGTTTGGAGGAAGTGCCTTATTTAGCTGCATAATTATTTAAAAAAGAACAACATTACCCCTAAATACAAGCAGTCTGCTGCTGCAGGTGATTAATGACTGGTCTGATTAATGGAGCAGATACTGATGGATGCAGCATCCGAACAGACTAGACTATCCTCCTTTTCAGTAATAAGAGCAAGGATTTATCCAGACTCCATTAAAAGGGTTTGACCTTTTTGGGGTCCTTTGCGGTTCGTCTTAAATCTTAAATGCATGATTTTATCGTATTTCTTAACACGGCTGCTGTAGTGAGCATATGTAAAAGTTATGTTTTTATCTGGAAAATTAGTGTTTTTTGTGCTTTATGAACGCCGAAAGTAGCCTACCAAAAGATTCTTGCAATTCAGAAGGATTTCTTTTTTATCTTGTTTTAATATATTAGCAAATAGGTGCAACTCCTAATGGAGTTTGGTGCCCAGTTCCTACACAAGACCAGGAGGAACAGGGTCCAACCAGGTCCGGGAGAGGGAAGAATAAGGCCTCATATTAACATATGAACACTCCTTACCTTGGTTAGCTGCGCTATTTTCTTGCTCATCTTCAGGTGCAGGTCTTGGGTATATTCCATGGCGATGCCGGTCTGAAAGGGCATGCTGGTTGCAGAGGAGGAACTAAATTTGCCCTGACCGGCGGGGCAGTAAAACTGCTGCTGCCAACCCGACCCAGTCGCCATCTTCACGAGGATGCTTCAGAGAGATATGGGCTGTAATAATAATAATAATAATAATAATAATTTCAACGGTGCAAAGGAGACGACCAGCAAAGCGGTGGAGAGGATAAAGAGAGGGAGGGAGAGTGTCGGATTTTGTCCTCGACACAACACAAATTAATCAAATATATGAAGCCTTTTTAGCCCACAAGCTGTTAACGTTTTGTTTCATTTTGCTTGGGTCCGGAAAATAGTGCAACCGGAGGCTTATTGTTGTGATTTTAAGCTCTAGAAACGTTAGCTACCACCATCGTGTCCGTTGAACAATGTGTCCGGTTCCAGCGTTCCGAGGTGCGGGTATGTCTGCTGTCACCTGCCGCTGATTGGAGGCTGTTTTCGGGCTTCCGACTGGCTCCCGGTCGGTCACCTTGATACCGAAATTTCTCAACGGGAGCCGTTAAGAGTGTTTCCTCCTCGGTGCATTCCGGTTGCATTGACGGAGAGTGTGTACCGATTCAAGGTACGTGTGTGTACGTGTGTGTGTGTGTGTGTGAGAAAGAGTGTGTATCGGCTCGGCGGTTGGTTGCTGCTCCTCTGTTGCCATGGATCACCTCAACAGTGTATGCTGCATTCACGTAGGATGGGAGCAGCGTTACCTTCAGGTGCTGTCGGAAATCTCGAACTTAACGACGTGTTAGCGTACGGGATGCTAAACGAAAGATCCAGCGAGCGTGGTGGGGGGGGGAAGCGAGATGTCACGTTCAAGGGGTGTCGTTATTTAGCATTGCTGTGATTTAATTTGAAAAATCACACGTTGAAAAAACTAAACTCGTGTTTGGAGCCACTTGTTTAAGTTGCCCACATCTCAAGGCTCTTCAAAATAAAACATCTCGCCAACAATGAGACAAATACAAACATACATACCTTTTGTATATTTAGTCAATCAACTAAATTAGCTTAATTAACCGGACTTACACACACTAATTGGCTTTTATCAGTCAGTTCCCAATCACCTGTAGTCTCATCACATTGGCCAACCATCATAAGTGAAATAAAATGATATATCAAAAAACTAAATAGAAATACAAGAAAAACAATAACCCTGGTGCTACTGGTCTCAATATGTCTAATACATTGTTTGATGAGTTGTTGGTTTTACTCGTTCTGTTTTTGTTGTTCTATTAGTGTCTGTTGAAAAGCCCAATAAAACAAAGTAGCCTAAAGAAAAATAATCCAGTACAACAAGAACATGTTATCGTCTCAAATTTAATTTTTAGAATTAAGAAAAGTATTAAATTAGTCACTTCTCAGAGATACAATATCTACTACCCCCTTCTTTTTTAGGGCTGTCACAGCTGTCATGTTGTATTAAACGGACTGGATACATGTAAATTAAAAACAAGGTACGTTTTAGTGCTGAGATGTTGGGTTATTCCTACCATGAGTTGACAAGAAGTGGGTTATTAATTCTAATTTTGCTGGTAAATATATTGAAAATCAACTAGTTTACCGGTAAACTGGCATCTTTTAGGTGTATATGTTTTCCTGCATATCTTGATTATAAAAATCAATACTGGTTATAAGCTTAATTGTCTATGGATGTAAAATAATTGCATTTACTGTGTGTGGTCTTCATCAGTAATTACCAGTATCTGCAGTTGGGAAACCTTATCTTCACAATAAGAGTATGTAAATAAACGTACTGTATGTAATGTATCTGAATCTATATTGTAATACTCAAAAAATAACATTTTGTTTCATATTGAATATTATCAGTAAAAAAAAAGCTTCATAGTCCAAATCCACTTGCACTAAACTTAAAAAAATCCCACATTTAACATGAGAAATCTGTGCCATTTTAATTAAATACAATGCATCATGTTTGTTATGGTGCGGAAGGGAAACCCCAAATCAGAGTAGGTAGAAGGATAAAAAAGGCTTTATTTCACAAAAACCAAAGTCCCAAAAAACAAAGTCCAAAAGGCAAATATATGGCAAAGGTCCGGGGAGGGGAAACAGAAAAGGCACAAAACAGCAAAAAAGGGAAAACTACCCGAGGAACACTCACGGGGAAGATCAGGAACATCAACGGGAACACAGACTGGACTAAAGGATCTGACAAGGGAAGCAGACATTAAATACACGAGGTAACGAGGTAACGAGGTGACGAGGTAACGAGGTAACGAGGTGACAAGAGGGCAGGGAAGCAGGTGGAAAACATCAGGTAATCACAAGAGAGGACAGACACAGGAAGTAGATCTAAAGACAGGACGGGACGGAAACAAGACTTCAAAATAAAACAGGAAACCGAACATACAGACACTCAGGGGGACACAAGACCGGACCAACAACACCAGACCGGGGAGAAAAGATACAAACACAAAACAGAGGACCAACAACACAAGACAGGACCAACAGGGGACGAGAATCCAAAGGAAAAACCCCAAACCACCATGTTCCTTTTATACCATGGTAGCCTAAATGTATCAATAGAAGTTTTTGGTAAACATCTTGCGTTCTGTAATCAGCAGTCAGGGTCCTTCATGTTGTGTCTGTGTGTATATATATATATATGTATATATGTATATATATATATATTAAGGTGATATATGAGCGTCCAATTCGATTCTGTTCTCATCTTGCACGTCATCGCAGGTTTTAAGAAAGATTAAAGCTTTGCCCACCATCAGGTGTGCAAATGAGTGTACTGTATGTATCTAAATCTATATTGTAATACTCCACTAATAACCCTTTGTTTTATATTGAATATCATAATAAAAAAATAAAAAAAGCATGATACTTCATAGTCCAAATCCATTTGCACAAAACTCAAAATGACAGCTACACGTTTTACATGCACTTCAGCAAAATGATCACACATAACATGACAAATCTGCGCCATGTTAATTAAGCACACTGCATCATGGTCCTTTTATACCATGGTACATGTATCAATAGAAGTTTTTGGTGAACTTCTAGTGTTCTGTGATCAGCAGGCAGGGTCCTTTCATGGTGTAATATAAAGATGATATATGAGCATCTACTTTGATGCGGTTCTCCTCATGCAGATTAAACCTTGCCCACCATCTGGTGTGTAAATGAGTGTTAACTTTCACCACGCCACTTCCTGTTTGGCCCCACAGAGACTCTAAAACACGGCAATAAAGGGCTACACGCCTGAGACAAAGTCGGGCTGCCTTGACCCTTGTTTTCACTTTGGGGACCCTCTCGTGCCCCCTCGGGTAAAAATTGACTTATTTAAGGGTTATTTGGGGATTTTAAATTGAATAAGATGCCCCAAAATTAATGAAAGTAGAGATCTGTTCTTGCCAAAGAGCGTTGGGTGGAATCAATCATGTTATTTTGGGGAATAAAAAAGAACATTGATACAAGAAAACAGGTCAATGTGACCCGTGGACAACATGAGGGTTAAATATTGCATTTCTATTAACTGTCTTTTATTAGTAATAACAGTAATAATTCACATATCTTTATTGACAATATTGTTTGGCATTATTTCAGTAGAGGTATGCCTAATAAAAAATAAAAACAAAAACCTTCCTGGGTTCATAATTACTCTTGTTCACTGAAGCCAACATTGGTGCATTAATTGATCCAAGGGGTTTTTTACTGAGCTGGGGTTAAAAAAGTCTTCTCTTACTTTGCTCCGTGGTCTTTGATTAACTCACAAAACTTTCTCCATCTAAATGATCTAGTCCCATTAAATGATTTTAAGCTCTTGTTAAAATGCTATGTAACTCAAAAATGTACCTGCCACATGTGACCCGTTCCTTTCCTCTATGTGTGATTTTGACTATGTTGTGTTTCTATTTAAATTGTAAGTGGTGTGCCTTCTTGACCAGGTCTCCCTTGCAAAAGAGATTTCAATCTCAAGGGACTTCCTGGTTAAATAAAGCTTAAATAAAATAAAAAATAAATACTCTTTGTCTCTGTATTGTTGGGTCAAATACTTGTTAAACCTTCGAGGACAGTTAAGCTTATTGGCGATGCTACATTGTTGGAGAAAGCGATGGTAAATATTCATTAAATGCATTTAAAATCACGCTAAACAAGAGCGATTCCCGGTCTGTTAATAAAGAGATGAAGCTTTGAGGTTTTGAGATGATTCACTACATAACACAAGGTTATCACAGAGGCTCAGTTGTTGGCTAACGTGCAGAAACCCACGGCGGGAGCAGGAGGCATCAATAAGCTGATAAATCCCCGCATCTTCAATCATTTACCACCAAAACCTCCAAAGCCTCCGCTTATAAAACAGAATCAAACATTCAGGGGCAGAGTAAAGCAACAGCTGATGAATGACAGGATGTTATCTGGGTTTACTGGAAGCCGTTGTCTCAGAGACCCGGTCTGGATGTCCCCGGATGTCTTCTCGTTACAACAGGACTCCCGGGATGAAGGGTCGGATGGTCCAGACTGAATATTAACGGATGAATTGCCATAAAACTTGTTAAAGACTTTTATTTTAAAAAAATGGACTGCATGTATCATCCGTGGTAAAAAAATTCAGATCACTGTGTTGAGACCATTTTGTTGATCCCCTGACTTTTCAACTAGCGCCACACTGTAAACCCTTGATGTAGATTTACAGCTAAAATCTTACTGTTTTAATATTATACAGGATCATACTGTAAGTGGCAATTCATTCTTGGAGAATATCATAGCACTATCTGCAGAATGTTGCAGAATACAAGTATTTACTGTAAATTAAGTAGTTTACTGGAAATGCTGCTGCCAGGATATTACTGTAAATTTACAGTGAAAAGTTTTACAGTGCAGTTCTTACTGCTTGTCCAATATTACTGGGTACCTCCTCTTCTTATGAGCCTTGTTCAATATTACTGGGCACCTCCTCGTCTTATGAGCATGCTAATGTGCTAACACGTGTTTAAAGAGCATTACTGCCTCATGGGAACGCAGTCACTTTCCCTCTTGGCAGGGAAGTGAATTACTGTGATTTTCAAAATGTCAAAAGACTGGCGACCACTGTGTGCAGAGCTGGAGCCAGAGGGCGATTAGCTGGGCGTAGCAGGAAGAAAGTGTTGTCAATCTTCCTTGGCTCACTCCTAGTATGAAAAAAACAAACATATTTCCTGAGATGTCTTAAAGACACAGCTTCCAAATACACATATGGGGATTTTACTTGACCTTTGCCTTCCAAGTAAACAAATGCGGACCTGGTCTGGCTCACGTATGGCTGCCAAACCTGGTCAGATTTAGGAGTGCAGACTTTTAGGAACCTCAGCCTAAGGTGGCTGCACTCGGGCCAGCCGTTAGCCAACGTCAGCTCCTGGGAACAGGTGAGTGTTCGTCGGCCAAATCTGGTGCCTCATTAATTAAAAGATGCTGGATTTAAGCCACTACTGCACCAAGGTAGCCTACTTTATTTTGACTACCTGTGTAATGAAGGTTCACATTTAGCCACACATGTTAGAATTAGTGGACATTATTGAGCAGGACACATATTTCCAATACCTAATAGCACTTATGCCCATGGTATTTTAAAAAATAGTTATTTATCTTGAAAAATATGCCACAAAGAAAAATAAATGGTGCATACATAAATACAATGCCCATGGTACGTGGGCTGGGCAATTAGCTGATGAGTTGTCAGTACACTGTGGTTATTATAGTGAGAATAACTTATTTAGTGAGCCCAGGTCCTCCGTAGACCACTTTCCTTTGGCATCATGTCTTTGTCATTGAGGTGGACTGCCAAAGGACACTTATTCATCTGTCTTCATATCAGTAAATCAATAAAACCAAAATACTCTCAGAGGAGCAGGTTCCCTTTGTGCTTCTGTTTTTCAACAATAGCGGTCATCTTGCAGTGACAGGAACAGAATAAGATCAGCCTCATATATATATCTCCCTTAATTTGTTAAATCCTGTATTTGGAAACAGAATCCTTCTACAGTAACTGGCCATTAACACCATCAACTGCAACAGGGTGTGTACACAGAGAGATGAGTACTGTAAATGGTATTATTCCACATACTTTAAAGATATCTCATCACACTGCACTGTGTGTATGTCCAGTGAGTTGCTGTTTGAAAAGGTGTCATTCAGGAAAGCATAGTTAAAAATAGAAGAAAATTGTGAAGAAGTATTTGTATACTTTATGATAAAGTTTAGGTTTTCATGTAATTTGTGAAATATTGAATTTGTGTGAGGTACTAGATTCAATGTCCTTTAGTTTCTTTTCTTATATTGGCATATTTAATCTCCTTAGTGCATATCTACGTCCTCATCACTGCTCTAGGGACACGCGAAATATTTCATTCTGAAATATTAGACCTCATATTATATTTTGTTGGACAACATAATTAAACAATTGCTCACAGGAGTGTTAAAGTTAGGTAACTTGGAGTAAACACTTGTGTCCTCATTCTGTGTGGACCCAGGCTTGATGGATGTTAGTACCACTGCTTTCCTTTGAGTTATCACCTGAAATAATTTCCATGCAAAACACACAAACATGGCGAGTGCCGGTGTCTCCCCTGAGCCACAGGTCTGCAGTCATGTACCATCAAACTGAACCCTCAGCAGCTGTGTTAATTAGGAGCAACAGCTGCTGCACTGTGGGGTTGGCGTGAAATGGAAGAATCTTTAGCAGCAGTGTCTTAGTCAAAGGGAAGAGGGGGCAGATAACCATGAAAACCTGTAATCAGTGGTGGAAGAAGGGTTAAAAAACTTTAGCCAAGGGAAAGTAGCAACATTAAACTGTGGAAATACTCAGAAGTAAAAGTCATGCATGCAAACTCTTAAGTAAAATCATCAAAATGCTGTATATTTTACCTAAAAGTACTCATTATCGTGCAGAATGGCCCATTTCAGAATCAGAGGGGGAATTAAGGGGGGTTATTACACAAGGTCAAATCAGACATAACTATATAAAGGGTTTATTTTCTCCCCAATAAGTGAAAATGAAATTGAGCCCTAGCTATGAAACAGAATCAAAAAGCATATGCCCTCATTGGTGTTACATCACCTAGGTGGGTGGGGCAAGCATTAAACAGAAAGTTGACCCTGAAATGCAGGGGGGGGAGGAGGGAAATCAAAGTACAAATTGAAATGTGCACTAATTAGCTTACACTAGTCTTGAGGTCTTAGGTGCCTCAAGGGGCGGTAGGCTGACTCCGGAGGCAGTTGCAAGGTACCGAATCCAAGGTACCAAACCCAAGGTACCAAACCCAAGGTACTGAACCCAAGGTACCGAATCCAAGATACCAAACCCAAGGTACTGAATCCAAGATACCAAACCCAAGGTACCGAACCCAAGGTACTGAATCCAAGATACCAAACCCAAGGTACTGAATCCAAGATACCAAACCCAAGGTACTGAATCCAAGATACCAAACCCAAGGTACTTAACCCAAGGTACTGAACCCAAGGTACCAAACCCAAGGTACTGAATCCAAGGTACCAAACCCAAGGTACTGAACCCAAGGTACTGAATCCAAGGTACCAAACCCAAGGTACTGAACCCAAGGTACTGAACCCAAGGTACTGAATCCAAGGTACTGAATCCAAGATACCAAACCCAAGGTACTGAACCCAAGGTACTGAATCCAAGATACCAAACCCAAGGTACTGAACCCAAGGTACTGAATCCAAGGTACCAAACCCAAGGTACTGAACCCAAGGTACCAAACCCAAGGTACTGAACCCAAGGTACTGAATCCAAGGTACCGGCGGGCCCAAAGGGCTGCAGCCTCAGCCATGACAGAGGCAAAGCAGCGGGTTTGGGAGGACTTTCAGCACCAAAGTGCTTCTAGAAAACCGCTGGCCACCTCAGGAGGGGGAAGCGGGGAACCATCCAAGCTGTGGACAGTAAGGAGGGGACGCTGTTGACCTCAACTAAAGAGGTAATAGAGCGGTGGAAGGAGCACTTTGAGGAACTTCTAAATCCAGCTGACATTTCCTCTAGGGTAGAGGCGGAGCTGGAGGATGATGGGGGATTGTTAAGTACTGGATTATATCTCCAACCTGGCCTGGGAACGCCTCGGGATCCCCCAGTCGGAGCTGGTTGATGTGGCTCGGGAAAGGGAAGTTTGGGGTCCCCTGCTGGAGCTGCTGCCCCCGAGACCCGATACCGGATAAGCGGTCGAAGATGGATGGTCAAAATGATGAAAAAAATGGAATATATAAATAAGAAGTACTGTCCCATTCACCCAAATGTTACATCTAAAAAAAAAAAGTTTGGGTCAGTTTACAGAAAGGTGTATGGCACGTCTCTCTGGAACACGATATAACCTTCTTTCCTCCTCAAATGAAAAGGTAAAGACACCTTCAGGGATACAAAAAAAATCACACACAAGATGAAAATTATGAAACTGTCCCAATCACCCTTAATTCACCCTGTATCATATCACTGGATTATAAGTGTTGATGCATTAATGGGTTCATCACTTTGATGTTGCAGCTAAAAATTGTGGAGCTAATTTTGAAGACTTTATACTGCTGGGTGACTTAATCTATAATAATATATTGTGTTTGATTAGTTGAATTATATTTTGCATTAACTTAAGCTATCAAAACAAATTTAGAGGAAGAAAAAGTACACGACTTACCTCCAAAATCTAGAAAAGTAGCAAAAAAAATAAATACTCAAGTAAAGTACAAGTACTTTAAATTCCCAAACTTCCACCCTGTTTTTAATGCAAGATGAAAGAAGGTTAGATCCGTTTGTTGAGAAGAAACTGATACAAAAAAACAACATTTCATGTGTGATATTGTGAGCTGCCGTCACACGTCTGTCTGGAGATAAAAACCCAACCTGTTGGCACTTTGATCGTCTCGGAGCATCGGAGCTGTGGTAGTTAAGGTGTGTGACGAATGCAGGGAAGCTCATGCTGAATTTAACACAGTTGCAGCAGAGAGATTTAAAAAACGTCCCTGTACCCGGCAGAGAGTTATATTTGGAAGTTGTGACAGGGTTGAGGATGCTGATGCTTTGTTATCTCCGTGTTGACAGGTTGTGCTACAAAAAAGGATGCAGTTCTACTCCGAAATGGGGAAAAAAAACATCTTAACCCGCTGAAGTTTTACTGCAACAGTGGTTTAAATTACAATATGAAAATATTGGACGTTACTTTTAGGACTGTATTTTGTCATGGCAACACAAGATACACCTTTATCATACTTTTTATAGTACATGGAGGTTCGATCAGCCAGAAGAACTGAAAGCTCCTGTGAAGAAGAGCAGGGATTTTAAATACCTGAAAAAAAATCTATGTGATGTAATCATTGCCATTAAACCTCATGTTGTCCTTGGGTCAATTTCACCCGTTTTCAGTGTTTTAAAAAAAAAAAATCACAAACAAAGTCAACATTAGAAATATCAAATAACTGGAAAAAAACATTAAAAAAGTGACGGGAAACAACACAAGGGATGAGCAGTCCTGCTCACTGATGATCCAGCAGTCACCTCAGGTCAGATCTACCAGCAGACACATGTTGCTGTTAGAATTTCCTAACTAACGATCGGATCTCTGATGAAGGAGGCTGAGGGTCTGAGTGAGAATTAAGAAAAGGTTTAATGCAACAGCAATGATGAGGATGATAAGACCAGACAATAAAACACATAACAACAACATGCTAACTCTGCAGCTGACAGCGGACTGGATCCATGCTTCCCCCATGAAAACAGTCCTGAATATCCCTAAATCACACTCATTTATGCCCTGCACCTGGGGGCGGTTCCTTTTCACCTGGTGCCTTCAAATCCATTCTCATTGGTCCGCCGTTGTCACGACAGCATGCCGAGTGCATCTTCGCTGTCCAATGAGAATAAACGTGCTGCTAAACTCCGCCCCTTTGGGGGTCGTTTTGGTTACAGAACAAAAAGGGTCTGTCGTGTAAATGTGAAATTCTAACATAATCAACATTGTATTGTCCAGACTGAGACAGCAGGGGACAGGAGACAGCAGGGGACAGGAGACAGCAGGGGACAGGAGACAGCAGGCCCCCTCCTGGTGTTGGAGCAGGAAGCCCCTTTCCACACGTTGAATGCCTGACTTGACCAGATCAAATCAAACCGTCAGAGACGGAGAGGGGGAAGGTGAGGAACAAACTGCCATCTTGACCTCTTCACACACTACATGCATATTAATCCCATCCTGGCTGCATCATACATGCATTGTTTATAACTTTTTTACAACTCAACACTGCCCATCAGTACTTTGGTCCTTGCATCAACTAATTGCTTCCTATTTCGGCTGTCAATCAGTTATGAATATGCGATATGTCAAGCGTGATCACGGCTTGATGACTTGTAAACGGGCCACATCCTCGTTAAAGTGGCTCTTAATGAGCCGAGAGGGAAGTGCTGGCTCGGCTTCAGCCGCCCGAATGTGGAGATCGGCATTTAAATCACAACATGACGGGGCAACGCAAGGCTAATGAAGATATATGATGTGTGCTCACGTAAAACATTGTATTTCTAAAACACTAAGAATGATTATGACCCAAATAAAAACACAAGCTGGTATTTTAGAGAAATAAAAATAAAGGAGAGCTGTGGGAATATGGATTGCATGTGGTGCAACAACATGATGGACTGCTCTCTATTGTTTTCCTTTGTGCACTGGGGAATGACTGGGTACACACACACACACACACACACACACGTTTGTCATCCATCTGGGTTTCTATTTTTAGCGGATATAAAAGCGAGGCACACTTTACTTCTTCAAGCTTAATGATTGGAACATTTTATAGGTCTACGCTTCCTCCTGCTGGGGGAATACAGACTACCAGAATCCAATTAGGGGAGCCCGCCGGCTCACCCAAAAAGTAATAAAGTTGACAACGTAATAACCACAACAATCTAATCTCTCTTTGCTCGCTGAAATACACAGCGTGCAGCGTTAACACTGGAGGGAAAAGGATCAGATTGAAACATAATTGCATAACTGTGCAGAAGGTTGTTGTATGAAGAAGTTCTGCAGAGTATCAGTCAGATCCAACTGCTCCTGTAGAGAGCACCAGCACCAACACACCTGTGACATGTCATTATATTTTACATTAACAATCTCAATCTGCAAAGTGGAGCTGTAAAATAAATGGCGCGAAGTTAAAAGTTACAATATTTGCCTCTGAGAGAGTACTTTGTTTCACATGAAGAAGAAAAAATAAGACATGCACGTAGAGGGTCAGCTGGCAAATTCTCTGAGATCTGGCAACCTTTTTTTGAGATTTGTTGAAGAGAAATCCAAGCTGCATGAAACTAATTAGGTTAACCGCTGGCTTCACTTTATTTAGGTGACAACCTGCTTGATTTTACTCTGTGTGTACCACACACACACACACACACACACACACACACACACACACACACACACACACACACACACACACACACACACACACACACACACACACACACACTCACACTCTTTGATACAGGACAATAATGTCTGTTTTGTGCAATAACACCAGCTTAAATTATAATGTGCATCATATTATCACTGTGCACCATTACAACTCCTTAATTATGTAAATACTGTATCATAAAGTTCCTTTAACTACATAAATACCGTACATATCCACACTCTTTACATTTCTACTCTGATATTTCCATACTTCTTGCAGCTGTAACACAGCGGTTCCCCTCGGGGATCAGCAGAGTATTCCTGATTCTGGACGGGCGGCCGACAGGAGGGTTAAGAAACCTTTTAGGGAAGAGTTGGTGACATATATATATATATATATATATATATATGATTATATATCTATGAATATATTCTGGGACACCGTGCTGATGAGAGACCCTGCTCACCTGCACAGGTGTTTTCAGTTGGTTTAGCTGGCATCACCTGTACTCAGGTCTTTATTTAGGCGTGCATCTTCATTTCCATTGATCCTGAACCGATCTGATTCCAAATGAAGTTCTTACTTCTGGTTTGGGACACATGGAGAGCAGGTGCACATTAGGCTTAGTTGTAAATATGTTGTAGCCAAATGGCACGTATTTTTGGAACTAATGTCATCTTCTGTGCCAGTTTGTGCCCATATGGATTGTGGGAAATGACAGCTTGACCAAAACAAGCAGGAAAGGAAATGGAAGCAAACTACTCTGCTACACACAGACTAGGAAACTAGACCACGGCTGGGACAAGAGAGCCTGAAGATGACCGAGAACCGGAACCAGCTTCATTTATTTATTTATATACACTGTTAAATGTGGAA
Organism: Etheostoma cragini; assembly: GCF_013103735.1. Classification (NCBI taxonomy): domain Eukaryota; kingdom Metazoa; phylum Chordata; class Actinopteri; order Perciformes; family Percidae; genus Etheostoma; species Etheostoma cragini. The sequence goes on along the minus strand of NC_048424.1, from coordinate 809,173 downwards.
CTGCGTGGAACCCAAATGCAAACAATATGGAGACAAGAATGATAGTTTAACAGGTTTACTGTACTCCACTGTATACAGCTCTGTATATATACTGTACTCCACTGTATACTGCTCTGTACATATACTGTACTCCACTGTATACAGCTCTGTGTATATATACTGTACTCCACTGTATACAGCTCTGTATATATACTGTACTCCACTGTATACAGCTCTGTATATATACT
>NC_048424.1:805514-808846 GCF_013103735.1 Etheostoma cragini | reverse complement strand
TACTCCACTGTATACAGCTCTGTATATATACTGTACTCCACTGTACACAGCTCTGTATATATACTGTACTCCACTGTATACAGCTCATCTATAGTGCAGCTACAGTACAGCAAAGATAAACAAGATGAAGGTGACTACAATGATGCATTAAGTATTTTGATGAAGTGTCAAAGATGGACTAGTGCTAGCCTTCTGTGTATAAGACGTGTAATGTCCCCCCCCCCCCCCCCCAACGCTGTGCTGAGGAAGTTCATGTACAGATTCACATGCCGATTAACTGAGTCAAATAATACAATTTTAAATGCTATAATCAATCCTGCTCTTAGGGACACCAGATATTCGTCAAAACTCTGGAGTCACTGGAACACAAACCTTTACCTGTTTTAATTATTGGACATTGCAATTTGTAAAGACAAGTCCCAAATCCAGTGGGAATCCGGGGTACAGAGCGTGTGTGGTACCGTGTTTCTGGGGGTCCGGGTCCACAGATCCAGAGATCCAGTGTGGAGAGCAGGAGTGGATCGAGCGGCAGCAGGACTCAGGGTTCCCAGAACTGTGGCAGACAAAGAAGAATCAGGACGAGCAGGACGAGAGGTGATTAGAGGAGAGGAGCTGCAGCTGGAACCCCGACTCCCACACCAGGCTTCACTCCTGCAATTAAGGACAGACTGGGGGGGGGGGGGCGGCAAAGACAGAGTGCTACAAGCAGCAGACCTGTCTGTCTGTCTGTCTGTCTGTGTGTCTGATTGTGTGTCTGTGTGTCTGTGTGTGTGTCTGTCTGATTGTGTGTCTGTGTGTCTGTGTGTCTGTCTGTCTGTCTGTCTGATTGTGTGTCTGTGTGTCTGTCTGATTGTGTGTCTGTGTGTCTGTCTGATTGTCTGTCTGATTGTGTGTCTGTGTGTCTGTCTGATTGTCTGTCTGTCTGATTGTGTGTCTGTGTGTCTGTCTGATTGTCTGTCTGTCTGTCTGTCTGTGTGTCTGTGTGTCTGTGTGTGTGTCTGTCTGATTGTGTGTCTGTGTGTCTGTGTGTCTGTCTGATTGTGTGTCTGTGTGTCTGTGTGTGTGTCTGTCTGATTGTGTGTCTGTCTGTCTGATTGTCTGTCTGTCTGATTTTCTGTCTGATTTTCTGTCTTACCGAAGAATGCTGTTTTCAGTAGAAACACACTGTATTAACATTAGATAAATGTACTCTGAACACTCATCCCCTGTTCACCTCAGATCTAGTGTGTGTGTGTGCGTGCGTGTGAGACAGAATGAGAGAATATGCGTGTGTGTCTCTGTGTGTATGTGTGTGTGTCTCTGTGTGTGTGTATGTTTGTGTGTGTGTGTGTGTGAGACTGAGAGTAAATCTGCTGAGCCGCAATAACCCTGAAGGAGGAACTGTTTTTCTCATCTTTTATTGAACGGAGACAAAATAGACTTCAGAGTTCTTCCCCGTTTTTTTGCCGTTATTACTTCCTCGGTTTAATGCTCTTATTGTAAAAAGTTGTTATACGTTGTTGTAAACTATTTGACGGATGTGTCCGTATGCAGCAGTTTACTCTGCGATGTGGATGTAGAAAATATGAACGCTGCCTTTGGGTCTGAATTGAATCCTTTCACAGAAAACAGAAAACGGATGATGTATTGGACCTTGATTGTATTCCCTGTGAGACATTAACATAGACAATGCTTTGGATGTTACATTCCACACGTCTGATGTTACATTTCACACGTCTGATGTTACATTTCACACGTCTGATGTTACATTTCACACGTCTGATGTTACATTCCACACGTCTGATGTTACATTTCACACGTCTGATGTTACATTCCACACGTCAGATGTTACATTCCACACGTCTGATGTTACATTCCACACGTCAGATGTTACATTCCACACGTCTGATGTTACATTCCACACGACAGATGTTACATTCCACACGTCAGATGTTACATTTCACACGTCTGATGTTACATTCCACACGTCAGATGTTACATTCCACACGACAGATGTTACATTTTACACGTCAGATGTTACATTCCACATGTTACATTTCAGATATCAGATGTTACATTCCACACGTCAGATGTTACATTCCACACGTCTGATGTTACATTCCACACGACAGATGTTGCATTCCACACGTCAGATGTTACATTTCACACGTCTGATGTTACATTCCACACGTCAGATGTTACATTCCACACGTCTGATGTTACATTCCACACGTCAGATGTTACATTCCACACGTCTGATGTTACATTTCACACGTCTGATGTTACATTCCACACGTCAGATGTTACATTCCACACGACAGATGTTACATTTTACACGTCAGATGTTACATTCCACATGTTACATTTCAGATATCAGATGTTACATTTCACATGTCAGATGTTACATTCCACATGTTACATTTCAGATATCAGATGTTACATGTCACATGTCAGATGTTACATTCCACATGTTAAATTTCAGATGTCACATTCCACATGTCAGATGTTACATTCCACATGTTACATGTCAGATGTTACATTCCACATGTTACATTTCAGATGTCACATTCCACATGTCAGATGTTACATTCCACATGTTACATTTCAGATGTCACATTCCACATGTCAGATGTCAGATGTTATATTTCAGATGTTACATTCCACATGTTACATGTCAGATGTTATATTTCAGATGTTACATTCCACATGTTACATGTCAGATGTCATATGTCAGATGTCACATTCCAGATGTCAGATGTCAGATGTTATATTTCAGATGTTACATTCCACATGTTACATGTCAGATGTTATATTTCAGATGTTACATTCCACATGTTACATGTCAGATGTTATATTTCAGATGTTACTTTCCACATGTCCCATGTCACATTCAACATGTCAGATGTTACATGTCACATGTTACATTTCAGATGTGTGTGTGTGTGTGTGTGTGTTTGTGTGTAATGTGTGTATAAACACCACGTGGACGCTACAGTTTTTCCAGATTATGATCCATTTCAGAGCTTATTCATTACATAACTGGGATTATTGTCCGTGGTGCAGCTCTCTCAGTGGAACACGGAGGTTATAAAGCCTGATTATGTACGTTTACATTTAAGTACGAGTGCATCTGTAAATTAAAATGCATGAACTTCATTAGCTGCTTACAGTCACTAATATATGAACATTTTAAAAATTAAGTAACTCAAGTCATATAATATTTAATGAACAGAGGAACATCACCAAAAAACAGCAGGTTGAATAACACTGACACCCGAACGTAGACATTATTTTTCACTATTCATGTCCAATATTCCAATATATATATATATATATATATATATATATATAAA
>NC_048424.1:798648-805252 GCF_013103735.1 Etheostoma cragini | reverse complement strand
TATATGTACTATAGACAAGGAATTTATAGATTTTACGTCATATTGTTTCCTAATTAACGCATTTGTGAGGAAAGCAATTAAACCGCATGTGAATTTGCGATTTTATTTTGAAATCTATACTGTGCATTTCCTGTCGTGACATTTCCTGTCGGTCCTGACAGTGGAGGTGTCTTGAGACCGGATCCTGCAGAGTGGAGGCCCGCAGCCAGGACCTCGTGTCTGATCCTCTTCTGTAGTGGTCAGACTCCCATCCTCCAGTTCCCATGATCCTCTGCTGCCCTCTGGTGGCCATCAGGAGTCCAGGCTGCCATATTATGGACACCTGTTGTCTTTAAGATCAATATAAAAGATTATCAGGTTGGATTTCTCTTACATTATTTAACGCTAAATCATCTACAGCATTCTGCTTTTTCAGACGTTACTGCTTTGGTGTTTTCATAATAGTGAAACAGATATTTATACGAATATTTATATGAGTTTTAAGTGGTACACGTGTAAGAAAAGACTAAAATTGGCCCTTATGACTGATTATAATTTAACTTTATGATACTTTCAAGCTGGAACTTGGCACATTATTCTTGTTGTTCAATCCCTGGACTATTAAAATCACACAGGGGGCATTTTTCTGCCAGATATTCAGGATATTTCATTTTGTTGCAGAGTGAGAACAGGATGGTTTCTGCTGGATGATCAGAAGCTGGTGAGTTATTGTACAGAGCTGTCAGCACGCACGCACACACACACACACACAGACACATGCACGCACAAGCACGCGCACACACACACCGAACACGCACACACACACACACACACACACACACACACAGACCCATGCACGCACAAGCACGCCTTGGCATTTGCATCCACTGTGTTCATCTTATCTTTGAATAATACTGGTTCTTCGTAGCTTATAATATGATGTTTTTTGGGACATAAAAATTAAAGTGTACATGTGAATAAATGTATTTAGAAGTTAAACATCTACAGGTACAAGTACCTTTCAAAATGAAGACATTACTGCAGTAAAGGACGTACTTTATGCTTTTGTTTTCTTGACTATAAGGCCGTGTGAATAATTTATGAGTTACAGTAAAATGTCTCATGATCATTGTGTGTCATTGTTGTTTTGTTGTGATCAAATGTTTTATTCATCACACACAGACACAACCAGCAGCGTGTTCCAGTTAGGGTTACAGGTCAAAATACTGGCAAATATTGAGAAAAATACAAGCCAAAAGTGTTGAAAAATGGGACAAAAACGTAAGAAAAAGTTAAAAAAAAACATCAACAAAAAGTGTTGATTTTTTAACAACACGAGGGTTAATAAATATCAAATTAAATAAGATTTTAAGTGAATAAGAGGGTGCAGGCTAAAAGAAAACACAAATCCAAAACCACCATTTATTAAAAGATTTTTTTATTCACAATAGAAGTGTAACAAATATAGTTTATTAAAAAGTCTGCTGCTTATTAATATCATTTTAATCCATAAGCTCAGAGGATTTTTATATAAATGTAGAACGGCTCATTTGCCAGAATGGAATATTTACATTTTTTTTTTCAATAATAATAATAATAATATTATTAACACAACAAAAACAGATTTCCCCACAAAATTAAGATATTGCATTTTAAAGCAATAGTAAACTATGTGCAATGGAATGATTATCAGCAATATTTTGTACAGGTACATTTCAGAGGCTGCTTTCACGCATTCACACCATTAAAGGGCAACGCCACCATTTTAAAAATCCAGATTACTTGAGTTGAGTCAGTGTGATATTAATTAGAAATTTCTTTTTTTTGGAAAAGTGCTGCATTTTCCTAAAAGTCTGACTTCATTATGAATTCCTAAAAAAGGTGGCATTCCCCTTTAATATTCACCTATTGAAAGGCATTGGAACGCAACAGATAATCAACACAATATTCAGAAAATAGCCAAAAACAATTCAACCGTTTCAAAAAAAAATAATAAAAGAAAAAAAAGTAAAATCTGCAAATGGAAGTCAGCAGATAAAAATAAAGCAGATCTTGACGGATCACATAAAAAAACCCGAAATACATTCTGCGTTTCCTTCCTATTCAGGTAGTGTAACGACCAGATCGGCGTCACCAGAGGGAAAACAACGGGTTTTTAGAGGTTTTTCGGGTAAATCCAGGAGGATTCCTGCAGAATTACTCCAACCGAGAGGAAATCTCGAGCCACCACGCTTCCAAAATCCAGCATACACAGTTATCAGTTATTTTATCCCCAAAATCCCCTGCACATCCAATGTCAGCGTGTACAGTTGCAGTACCAGATCTTAACCCTTGTGTTGGATTTTTTCAACACTATTATCGCTTTTTCCAAAATATTTTGTCACTTTTTCAGTACTGTGGGTGCTTTTTTAAATGTTTTTTCCCAAGTTATTTGATATTTCCAGTGTTGACATTTTCAGCTCTTATTTTGAAGTTTTCAGTTTTTTGTGATTAAAAAAACTGAAAAACAGGTCAAATTTGACCCGAGGACAACGTGAGGGTTTATATGTGGGGAGGGGAGCCATGTTCATTTTAAAATGGCCGCTACACAGAAGCCCCGAGAGGCAAAACTGGCAACAAAAACAACAAAAACAACAAAAACAACAAAAACAACTCTGGTGATCCATTTTCTAGATTTCTGTCATGTGTGTATGAGGATAATCTTTATAAAATCCTTAAAATCTTTTTATGTTGTGTTGTTCATCTGTAAAACAGGTGGGAGGTTGTTGTTGTTGTAATACTCAGTTCATGTGTTTTTTAGGATAATCTCTATAAGTTTCTTACATTTTTGTTTTTATCAGTAAAACAGCTGGGAGAGTTGTTGTTGTTGATGATGTAATCCTCATTTCAGCAACAACGGGGCGAAGTGCAGCACTACCCCGTGTTCTAATGGTAATTAAAATCCATTTCTAACCAAAAGAAAGACTTGACAGTAATGTTACGTAACCTGCTAACACACAACGTAGGCAGCTCGTGTTTTAAATGCACAGAAAAAATTAAAAGTCCCCCGGAAACAAGAAAAAATTTGAGTTCCACTTAGAATAATTAACCTTCCAGTTTGTAATGGGAATTTCTAAAGTCTGATTTTGAACTTTGAACAGAAGATGAACTATATTCAACTATGTTATGGTGTTTTACCAAAATATAGACTTGAATTAACAGCTGATAACCTAAATATTTAGCAACAGGACGTTTTGAAATTCGCAAGCCAATGACGGGGCAAAAGCTCCAACATTAAAGTGCCTTTAAAACGGACACTGAGCTCCAATTACAGCAACGCTGAATCTGAATCTCCCTTTCCTTCATTACGAGCCTTCTCTGGGCCCAAAAGGTGAGCTCACATCTGGACCGGCTCATACCGGGGACCGGGTGCCAACCGGTCCCACGTAAAACCACAACACCAACGAAGAAGAACTACGACTTGCTGTTCTCTGTAGTCACAACAAGCAGATCTGGTGTATGTTATAATGCTGAATATTCCTATATGGCCATGGAAATAAAAACATGGGATTGTGTGTCTTTCTGTGTACTGATGCGCCTCGTGTGGCGGATCTGGATCCAGACTCGGAGACTCCAGACCTGCGCACGTTGCTTTAACCTTTTGTGCTTTCCAAGATCAAAGCAAAACAAAAGCACAGGGACGTGAACACAAGAAGACAAAAAAAAATGCATTTAAAATATTCTTCACTTCACATTGGATGGAACATTCACACATTCATATCCTCCCATAAGGTTGTTGGATTGGCTCCCAGGTCCCTGGTCTGGCGTTGCACCCCTAACACCCCGTTAAAAGACACCATGGGCAGCGTTGTCTAACCCCTGTAGCTCCTTGGTGATATTACTGGTATATTTAAAGAATTACTACGAGACCATTTTGGTTGTTTACATCATTGATATTAAAATAAGCAACGCCTATAGGACTTTTAAATTCAGAGATCTGCAGGGCATGTCTAGTTTTTTGGAAGACAAACATGTAACTACCCAGACAAGAGGTTTAGGGTCCCGGCACGACACCCGTGAACCTGCAGCGCCACCTGGGGGCCAGCTCCCAAATCCTTCCACCCCCCCCCACCCACCCAAGTCCTGCTACTTCTACCACAGAATAAATTAACACAATCAGCAAAAATCAACATCACATGGGTAATAAATGCCTCGATTTCTCACCGCTCTCACTCTATTAGAAACTCAATCTGGACTGACTGGTACGTGTCCGTTGGTCAGTCCATGGAGACGTAAGGAGAATTTGGGAATCACGCAGCGTTGATTTAAAATCCTTTCGAAGAAGGGGAACATCATCTGGGATTTATAACCATTTGTCTTCTAACCTGCTCAGAAGCTCGACTTTAGTTTCTTGAGCTCTTCTTGTTGCAAGAGGACGCTCTTCAGTGCAACTACTGGACATAACATGGGAAAATTAAATGTGTGAATCCATGTGTGCATTTTTTTGGTTAAATAATTTGGTGAGAACCGTGATCCTCGACGTCTTTAAGCACGCTGCCTGTCGTCGGCGTCCTTCTCCCGGCTTTAAACCGGGGCCGGGTCATGTATATCAACGCTGTGTTATGGACATCGTGGTGTGAGACATCGTCTTAGATTTTGGGTCTCGTGATGAGACATTAGTGCGGTCTTCTCCTGGTTTTACAGGCTGCATTGAGGGCTTCTCCCACGGGGAGCTCTGAGGGGCCTACTGCGCTCCACCAGGGGATCAAGGTGTGGTAACCATACTTGGTAACCAAGTATGTTATTATATATTATATATTATATTTGGGGTGGTCAGCTTGTCCCGTTTCACAGCGCTAACATTGAAGTGATATGATATATGATATATAAACAGAGAAATGTTTCTTTTTAGATGAAACAGATGTTGATAAGTTTCCTTTTGGGGGACGTCATTTGAAATTAGGGAAAAATTTGAAGTTGTAAAAAAAGTTTATAAATTGCAATATGTTTAAAATGGCAATAATATCGTATCGGGGCGTAAGTATCGTGATGATATCGTATCGGGAGGCGTCCGGTGACCCCCCCCCCCCACATCATATATCATATATCATGTATCATATATCCCTAATCCCAGGTCGGTATATAACAGGGGCAATCCTAGTCTTTGCTACACACTTGTTAATAACGTTAGCTGAGTTAGCATAGTCGTAGTGACGGACGGACGGTGATGGATCCAGTCCTGTCCCGAGGCTCTGACACGCCAGACCCCCGCCGTCTATGTCCTGGTAACGGTTCAGAAAACAGGTTTCTATCTGAGGGAACTCACAAACATTACAATCAGGCTCTTGTTCACTGATTTGCCCCCCCACCTACCCACCCCTGAGGATCGCTCCCCGTGTGAAAAGCCCTTTTCAGTGATGTGATGCACACTGTCAACCTTAAAACATCGTTACAATATCGATATGGATATTTGGTCCCAAACATCTTGATATCTGGTGTTCTCCACATGGCCCCGCCCTCCTTTAAACCTGCATAGAAAGACCTCCTGTTGGGGTTTAAAGTGACTTATCTACATCAGTAAAGTTCCTCCACACAGCGAGGAACCTTCTGCCCCCCCTCCCGGTGACACCGAGTCATCTGTGGGACCAGGAGCACGGGGAAAGCTGTTATCACCCGCCACATCACACGATAAAAGGCTCAAACTAACGAAGACCCGGCATCGCTAATGCCCGACAGTCAGTTTCAATGCAACAGGAGTCCAAATACACGTTAATTGACAGTTCTGGTCTTTCCAGAACCCGGTTATAGGAAGACCTCACCACTAGGTGTCAGTGTTCTCAAGGGAATGACGGCTGACTGGGAGCCTCTTCCTCTTCTGGTCTCAAACTATGTAACGATGGTTCCTGACAGATGTTAGGCTTGGGTGAATGAGAAGCATAACTCATTTTATGATGAAGTCATTTCATGTGATCCTTAGACGGACCTTTGGTAATCCGATCCCACTCATCACAAAGAAAAGATAAAGTTTTCTCTGACTTTTTACTTTTTCAGGCTACTATTGAGCCAAATTGACGATAAATATTGAATTAAAAAGCAGGAATTACCCTTCAATCAGTGTCTAATTTTGGTGTAATCCTCATCTGAGGCACGAGGGCTTTCCTTAAAGCGCTATAACTACTTCAATCCCTCCTCTCCTGTGTTTGTGTGAGCTGCTTGTATCAACAACACAGTCACGCGCTCCCCCATGCGTGGAGAACGAAGGGAAGACAAAAACGACAGAATGGTAAAGCTGTTTGCAATCAGTATGGCTTCTCTTGTGTGAGTGTTTGCGTGTGTGAAGGTGGAATATCACAGAAAGGTCGAGTGTCTGCTTCTCCTCATAGAGGAGAGAAGATCCTACAGGCGGCCCTACGCTGGAGCTGGAGCACGGGAACAAGAAGAAGAAGAAGAAGAAGGAGAAGATGAAGAAGAAGAAGAAGATGATGCAATACAACAGAAAAAGAAAGTTTGACCAATACGCAGGTTTTCTGAGAAATATGATCAATCAGTATTCTCGTTAGGGAAGACTTTTAGGGTCTAAAGATTCGGGTTTTCATGAGTACAATAGTTCAAATTTAAGGAGATTAACATTTGCAGATATTGTTTT
>NC_048424.1:797806-798548 GCF_013103735.1 Etheostoma cragini | reverse complement strand
TTCTGGTCGGCGCCGACAAGATGCAAAAAAAAAAAAAAAAAACCAGATTCTACAGTATGAAGTCCGTGCCAACGGGACTGCTTTCTGTTTTGGATCCCGTTAAAACAAATCCCGATCAAGAGGCACGTGGTTCCATTGGGGACGCCAAATGGCCGAAGTGATTTCAGACAGCTGGAGGCTCAGGTGCACAGGATCACAGGTTCTCGCACTTGATTTGGGGCGTCAGCGCAGGACGGGTCCACTACTCCACCTCGTTGGGGAGGTCTGTTTTGTCCTTCTGGATCACGGGCAGAGGGTGCGCCTCGGTGTTGAAGACCCAGTGGTCGAACGGCAGGTGGTCGTCGTCGGAGAAGAGCAGGTAGAGATACCTGACGGAGACAGAGAGGGACAGAGGTAAATTAGAGATACCTGACGGAGACAGAGAGGGACAGAGGTAAATTAGAGATACCTGACGGAGACAGAGAGGGACAGAGTTAAATTAGAGATACCTGACGGAGACAGAGTTAAATTAGAGATACCTGACGGAGACAGAGAGGGACAGAGATAAATTAGAGATACCTGACGGAGACAGAGAGGGACAGAGGTAAATTAGAGATACCTGACGGAGACAGAGAGGGAAAGAGTTAAATTAGAGGTACGTGACGGAGACAGAGAGGGAAAGAGGTAAATTAGAGATACCTGACGGAGACAGAGAGGGACAGAGTTAAATTAGAGATACCTGACGGAGACAGAGAGGGACAGA
>NC_048424.1:787373-797796 GCF_013103735.1 Etheostoma cragini | reverse complement strand
ATACCTGACGGAGACAGAGAGGGAAAGAGTTAAATTAGAGATACCTGACGGAGACAGAGAGGGAAAGAGTTAAATTAGCCCTTGTGTTGTCCTCGGGTCAAATTTGACTCGTTTACAAAAACCGTCTATGTCAGAAAAGAACGTTGAAAAAAGTGACAAAAGTTGGATAAAGAAATACAAAAAGCAGGAAAAAAAATCAACAAAAACATTGTTTTTTAAATGCTGAAAAATAAAAAAAATAAAAATAAAAAATAATAATAATATATATATAATAAAAATAATCAAAAATATTGGAAAAATTGACAAAGAAATCATTAAAATATTGACTAAAACATATTTTAAAAAAAGGTCAAAAAAGTGAAAAAAAAAATAGGAATAACATTTGAAAAATCAACAAAGAAATTGTTAAAAATTTGACTAAGACATAATTTAAAAAAACCAAAAAAATGACAAAAATAACATTTAAAGCATTGGAAAAATCGACAAAGAAATTGTTAAAAAATTGACTAAGACATAATTAAAAAATTTCAAAAAATTGACCAAAAAATAGGAATAAAATTGGAAAAATCAACAAAGAATTTTTTTCAAAAAATTTACAAAAACATAATTTAAAAAACGACAAAAAAGTGACAAAAAAATAGGGGAAAAAGTAAGAAAATGTTGAGAAAAGTGGAGGAAAAGTACAACAAAATTGTTGAAATTTCCACCCAGAAAATCACAAAGTTGCGGGTCAACAGGAAGACAACACGAGGGTAAACACACTCAATAAGTTAGTGTTACGTAGTGTTGAAAAGGTCAAATAAAGTGACAAAAATTGAAAGAAGTGTTGAAAAAAGGGACAAAAATGTAAGAAAAAGTTAAAAACATAGATTAAAAAGTGTCAACAAAAGTGATGATTTCCAATTTCGACGGGAAGACAACACCAGGGTTAAGATTTTATAACGCCTGAAATTTAGTATTTCAAAATTTAAGAAGTTTTTTAGACTTCTTATGACACCGCGTACACCCGGAAATTCCTAGTAAGTCTAAGAGTCTTACAAAGGATGATGTTCCTGAAGGTTCCCCCGCCAATAAGATCTGGTTTAATGTTACTATAGTTTGTAAATTGACCTTGTTAATATGTTGTTGTTTTTAAATCTATAGCTGAATTTGATATAAATGCTCTAAATTAAAGGTTTTAATAATAAACCTGCTGCGGGTATCTGCTTCAGACAAGTTAGTTGTACTGAGATGAAAACTCATTCATTGAAATCTTAGAGGGAAAATAATGTTTTATTTACACAAACATGGTGAAGATGTCTTGTTTTGGGATGTTTGGAGTTATTATTTTGGGTTTAGCTTTTGCAATATTTATTTAAGAAATAAGAAACAGATGGGGAGCTGAGAGGGAAACACACCAGTTTATGAACCATGATGTTATTCTGCGTCCTAATGTCATCAAATGTTATAAAGCTTCTCCAAAATAACATTAAACATCAAAGGAGGGGGGAGAAAATCAAGCACATGAAGTGAGTTTTTGGCGTTTTTTGGGAAAAGTGCGATCGACTTCAGACGTTAATAATAACTAACCGGGGGGGGGGGCAGTGGCTCAGTCCATAGGGAGCTGGGTTAGGAACCGGAGGGTCGCTGGTTCAAGTCCCCAGATGGACAAACAAGTACGGAGTGTGGATTGGTGGCTGGAGAGATGCCAGTTCACCTCCTGGGCACTGCCAGGTGCTCTTGAGCAAAGCACCGTACCCCCCCCCCCCCCAACTCTGACATCTCTCCATTAGTGCATATACAGGTCCTGAGCATGTGTGTGTGTGTGTGTGTGTGTAGTTCAGGCATGTGTGTGATTACTAACAAAGTGTGCACACCGAGTGTAAATTGTAATTTTCTCCACTGGGGATTAATAAACAAATTAAAAATTAAATTAAAAGGAATATTAAAAAGAAAGCAAACGAGTTGCTGAAGGGACAAAATGTGGATAAAATTCGGACTGAAGACGAGGGACAAGCTGTGCGTTAACTCTTGAAAAACTGCTGATTCAGCAGAGGAGACACTTGTCCGCTGTCGTCCTTTTCCCGCCAACAACCCACAGAGAGCAGTGAGTGATAGGAGGCAGACAGCAGTGGGAAGTATGGGGGTGTCCTTGGCTGCAGGAGGAAGACGGACACAGGAAGTGGGTCTGCAGGACGCCAAGATCCCCGAGGACCATTAGGAGGACTAGACCCCCGGCGTGTCTGATGAATGGGACGGACATGCTTTAACGTCTGTCTCTGATATCGCGGATGTGACTGATGAGCCAATCATTGTGCTTCTGTCCAGGCTGGTGGTCAATAACAGTCGGAGTCTTTTCTCTCGCTGTCAGTCGGCGGCTTCAATGTCAAATTCTTTGTGTCCGGCTTTCCCTGGAAAACACGTTACCACGACAATACAGATATTCACGTCTCATTCTGACTTTCTGGTGTTCAGGAGGGTTTTTCGTGACACTGATTCAAGAGAAGAAGAAAAAAACAAGACTGTTATCTGTATGTCACAGCCTGGTGGACCTGGGGAAGGAATCCAGACATCTTACTCTGAGTGTGTGCGTGTGCGTGCACGTGTGTGTGTGCGTGTGTGCGTGTGTGTGTGTCTGTGTGTGTGTGTGTGTGTGTGTGTAATCAGGAATAGAGGTGACGCTGGTTAAAATTTACTGCCTATAAAAAATTAAATAAGCTGGATTGGATGGCATCTGGCCACCGTCAGCCATCAGGCTAACCTTGACTTCCTGTCAACAGCTGGCCGGTGTGAGGAAGAAGAAGAGGGGGTGAGGAAGAGGAGGGTGGGGTGGGATGGGTGAGGAAGGGTGGGTGGGTGGGGGAGAATACAAATTTCGATTAAAGTAAAAAAACTCATTTTGAGTAAGAGTTTAAGGAGCTCTGCTGTTTGCTGTCCTTGTGCTTTTAGAGACTTGTTTTCTTCAATTACTCGTCCATTAAAGCTGATTCTGATCTGCACTGTAAGAAGTAGAGATGTCTAACTTAAGTTATATCAACATGTCATTGAACGCCACATCTGACATGCAGGGTAACAGGGTGGAGAAGGTTAATTTACCCCCAAAAAAGATATAAATGAATGAATAAACAAAAGAATCAACCCTGCTGCATGCAGAACATGGCTGATTAATTCATCGCTCTACAGCAACTGATCCAAATACTTGGGCTTCTTTAACCCTTCTGTTGTCTTCCCATCAAACATAGTCACATTTTTTCAACATTATTATTGCTTTTTCCAACATTTATGTCACTTTTTCAATGTTGTGGGCACTTTTTTCTCATGTTTTTGGTGTTTTTTCCAAAGGTTTCTGATATTTTTAATGTTGTCTTATTTTCACAGCCCTTTTTTTTTTTTTACAAATAAAATACTTTTTTTTAAACTGAAAACGGGTCAATTTGACCCCAAGGACAACATGAGGGACCATAATGACTTATATATATTTTGTTTTTTTTTATATGTTATATATTGTTGGCTGTGGAATTTTGGTCGGAAAAAACAAGACGTTTGAAGGCGTCAGATTCTACTCAACTAACCTGAGATGAACATAAATATGAACATTAATATTTTTGGTGTATTTTTGAGTCTGCTCCGACATTTTAGGGGTGCTTCCTCGGCTCATGCTGCATATTTCCACCATGTTTCATGGAAATATGACCAGCAGTTTTTCCGTAATCCTGCTACAGACAAACCCTGGTAGAGGTAATGAATGAATACATGAAGATATAATAAAAAATACTGCAAAACATGTACTCCATGTTTTACTACAGCTGAAAAACAAACAAACTGAAATCTTCTCCTTGATGGTATTAAAAGAAGGATCATTTGTGTCTCCTCCACACACACACACACACACACACACACACACACACACACACACACACACTACACACATTTACACTTAAGCTGTATTTGTAATTTTTGGTCTTCCTGAACGTAGTTGGAGAACCATCTGAGAGGGAAAGCCACCAGACATCATACTGTGTGGCTGACAACACACACACACACACACACACACACACACACACACACACACACACACACACACACACACACACACACACACCAGCAGTTAAGAGTAAGGCACCTATTAGGAGGAAGTGAGAAGTAGTTGCTGCCTGTGGTGAGTTGGGACACGTTGTGTTTTTCACTGTTTCTGTTTCTATTTTAATATTTTGCTATTCAAATTTATGATTTGATACTATGAATAAAAGTGAATTAGCGTCGGCCTACAGCCTGCATCTGATCTTTCTGTATTTGCATGTCTTGTTGTTACACACTGCTGTCCCTACAGCTGATAGAGAAGTGTGTCTTCGCCCTCCTGTGCTCGTGTTGTGCTTGTGCATCCAAGTGTATCGTGTAGTGACACGTAACACGTAAAAATGAATTTCTGCATCTCCACCAGAGGTGAATAACTCCTCAGGTTTAATAGCAGTATAAATATGTACAACCCTGCCTTTCGGTTAACGGCCCATTAAAATGAAGCAATGTTGGTGAGCTCGTGGTCTAGAGTTTAAGCACCATGTTGTTGCAACAGCCAACCAGTGTCATATATCATCTCTCTCTGTCTCTCTCTCTCTCAGATCTCTACACAAGGACAATGGGAGGTGTGTGCTCAATTGGTGAGTCTTACTTGAGTGTCTCAGCCAAGTAGAAGCTTTGCTGCACGTCGTCGTGGTTGGGAGTTGAGGCGTAGACATCTCTGACGCCGCTGTAGCCTCCTTCTACTTTACAGTGCTGCTCCAAGGCCTGGACGAGGGACAGTGATCGAGACGCACAACAGAAAGAGAGAATGACAACATCAACCAAGCTCTTTATGTGCTTAAAATATCACTAAAACACAAGGGCGGATATTCACTAAATATAAAAAGTTTAATAAAATTCACCTCCTGCAAGCTTCCTTCCTGATTTGTGTTGTTTTTGTAAAACAACCTGCTCTTAAAGTGCAGCTTTTTCACATGCTCAAAGCTGAAGTGAAGTGCTTTACTTACTTTAAAATAAGTAAGTAAATTTCTCTTCCTTCCTTGTTTTTTCTACAGCACAAAGTGATGAAAAGCCCTTCAATGAACAACCGTTGTACCTGCACAGCCTCCCAGCCCCACTCCCTGTACTTGGGGTCGTGGGTGAACCTCCACATGTACAGGTAGGTCTCTATGACCTCGGGGCGGAGGATGAAGTATTTCTCGTTCTGCCGTGTGGCGATGGCCTCAACGCCGCCGTCGAACCGGAACGCTTCTGGTCCCAGCTTCAAAGCTGCAGAGGAGAAAGAATAATGTAGATATGAATTAGTCGGATTTTATCTCAATTCCATGTAACACTTGCTTAAGTGTGTGGAAAACCAAACATAACTGTAATTATGTAAGTGTGCAATTATCTGAAATGTATAGCAACGTAGCCTTTAAGAATACTGAATGATTTTCTTCCTTTATTCTTTATATTATTTAAATTGAACAATATGTTTGATTAATGTTACGTACATGTCATGTTCAACCAAACATAGCAACTTATAATAGGACTTGAGAAAAATATAATTATTTGACTCAAGATGAAATAATCTAAGCAATCTGTTAGGGAGTGCCTGGTCTGGGTCTTCCCAAGGGGGGGTCAGGCTCTCCTCTCTAAGCGTAGCCCTCGTGGCGCCATTTTAATGCTACGAAGCCATCACCTGCCGTTAGCATCCCATTGACTCCCATTCATTTTGGCTTCCCTTTGATAGCGAATAACTTTACATCTGAAGCGTTTAAAGACTATTTGTTCGTTGTTAATCTCTAAAGAAACACGACAATGTATAAAACTCTGTTAGCTTGAAGCTCACGTTATGGCTCCGTAGCAGACGTTTTTATAAAAATAGGCTAACGATTATGTCATAACCACGCGACTTACTGTCGCATGGTCGACACATCAACATATTGTCAGGAGAAGCGCACCTGGACTCCATCCGCTCATGGGGAGCAGTACTTAAGAGACAGCCAGAGATCCAGTCCCTGCCAGACCGCTATGAAGTACTGCGGTCCTGGAGATCCTCTGGATCACTATCGTTTGGATTAAAACCCACTCACTAGTCCGCCAGCCAGCTTCCCTCTGTGCAGGGACCTGGACCTGGACCCCCCCCCCCCCCAACAACCCATTCTGTTGCATATTTCTTGTCTGTGAATCAACATCTGGACTCATCCTCTCGGTCCGATCTGCTTTTGGGTTTAACTACAGAAAACCTGACACAACCAGACCCAGCGTGACCAATGTAATGGAAAACCTGAACTACTTAACCCTTCTGTTGTCTTCCTGTCAACATTGAAAGTCAACACTTTTGTTGATGCTTTTTGTTGTATGTTTTTAACTTTTTCTTAAGTTTTTGTCCGTAAAAAAAACAAAACTGTTGACGCTTTTTTGAATGTTTTTCACTTTTTTTTCTTCATTTTCAACGCCAAGTAAAACTAACTTATTAACTTTAGTTTATTTTTGGAATTTGTTGTTCATAGAACTTATTTATAGGAAATTATACCTAGTGTTTGAAAAGCAGAAAATAGGAATTATTGAGACTAAAATTAAAGGAATGGATGTTGATGATAATCACAGACTGGAATACTATGTCAACTTTTACTCAATACTATTTCGGAACCACTTCCATATTTTTCAAATGCTATAAAATTGAATAAGACGCCCCGAAATTAATGAAAGTAGAGATTTGTACTTGGCAAAAAGCGTTGTGTGGAATCAATCATGTTATTTTGGGAAATTAAAAAGAACATTAATATAGGACAACATGAGGACAACATGAGGACAACATGAGGACAACATGAAGACAACATGAAGACAACATGAGGACAACATGAAGACAACATGGGGACAACATGAGGACAACATGAGGACAACATGGGGACAACATGAAGACAACATGAGGACAACATGAGGACAACATGAGGACAACATGGGTACAACATGAGGACAACATGAGGACAACATGGGGACAACATGAGGGTTAAACAGTTGCACAGCTTTGTATTCCCAACTTATATATATATTATATTCAAATATTTGTTCTTGTATTTTATTCCTATTATTATTTCATGTATATTGTATGTATGTACATACATACTGTATGCTGTAACACTATTATTTACTATTTAATTTGGATCAATATCTATCTATCTATCTATCTATCTGTGTGTGTGTGTGTATGTGTGTGTGTGTGTGTGTGTGTGTGTGTGTGTGTGTGTGTGTGTGTGTGTGTGTGTGTGTGCATACTTACCGGTCCTGGCGTAAGACTCGTGACAGGTCCGGGCGATCTCGGCGGCCTGCTCCATCTGGTGCCCCGTCTTGTCGCTGGGCGCTCCATCAGCACCAAGAGCGATCATACCGCCCGCGAAACAGGTCAGGTGACCCATCTTGTGCTCCAGCAGACCCCCCTTCCACTCCGCTATGTAGGTCAGCCCGCTGCTCGACTTCCTTATCAGGTTGGTTTCTATAGCCTGAAAGACAGAGAGTGAGTTATTAAGGAGTGTTCCTTACTCCTAAATCCTAGAAGTGAGGAGTCCAACATTGGCCCCGTAATCTGTTGTCATCCTCGTCTTATCGCCAGCTTAATCTAAGAGTGTTAATCTCCATTTGCCGGACCGTCCTCCACAGCGCTGCAGAGGAGGGTCTGGCTAGCCCACACGGCATTCTGGGACATGCTCTGGTTAATTAGCATGTCTTTAAACCAATGACAATCATCTTGCACTGGACGAGATGAATCTGGATCGATGTGTAGCACATTAGAGATGTATATTCTGTGTACTGGCCCTTTAACACAGCCCAGGTTGTAAAGAACAGGCGCAGGTTGTCATATCAGTCATCACATCACTCCAGTGACTCAGATAATCACCCTGTTGCTGCTCGTTCTCTTCCCAGGACTCTGCTTGGTAAATAAATCAAGAACGCCTATAAGCCTTGAAGATCAGGAGGGATTATGGGTAAAGTATCCCTGCAAAGTTAATTCTGCATTTTAGTCGCAGCCATGTAATATATTTGCTCCTCAGGGTGTTACAGAAGAACAGCAGCTCTCTCCAGCTGAGACCCGTCGCTTGTCACCACATCTTAGGTTGACAATTTGTTTAAACAGAGAAAAGATGTCTGTGTGTGTGTGTGTGTGTGTGTGTGTGTGTGTGTGTGTCAGTGTGTGTCTGTGTGTGTGTGTGTGAGAGAATCTATTCACTTTCGGATTCTGTAGAATCTGCTGCCTGATTTTGTCTTCTTATACAAAAAAATTGCCTTTTTCTGTATGTGCCATCATCTTCCCATCTGCTCAGACTCACTATCTGGCTCCTCGGGATTAAAGACAGAACATTTAAACATTTTGATATTTGAACATTTGGGCATGGCAGCGACTAAAGTGAAAGACAGTAAACAATGACAACCAGTTACAGTCTCGAAATCTCAAAATAGCCATGGTAACACTAAATTAATGCTTCTACTATCTCATGATGAGCAACAGCTTCAAGGTTATTTGGGCAACTAAAACCCTTTAATACCCACCCTGCAGGGAGAAATACATATAACAGCAAGACCACGTTTAATCTCTAAAGATGACCTCATGTCTGTGGTCTGCTATCCATGCAGCTCCCTATCTGTAAATAACATTAAATAACAGATTGCGTCCATTTCCAATGTCAGCGGCAGCACATTATAACACCTTCATAGTGTTCTGGTACCGATCCGTGTCAGTGTTTACATTTTCACATATTCATCACGTTTACCCATGTGATAGACGCAGGTTTTAGTGGAAGTAGTGTAACAGATTGGAAATTACAGCCCTCAGAGATCAGTGCTTAACACCAATCACAGATGGTGCGTTTAGGGAGCTGTGACTGATGACGATCATTTCGATTTCAGCTGCAGGAGGAAAACCCAGGAACAGGAAATGAGTTTCTAAAATTCAAAATTCAGCCATGCTAAAGAAAAAAGGGCTTACATATTCAGATAATAAAGAGTAGCTGTCACCAAAATGCAACCTAGGGTGTTCTTGTGAATGTACTCGAGTCAAACTTTCATTTAACCCTCGTATTTGGGGTCTTAAAAACATTTCTGAAATAACATTTTACTTCATAATCTATTAAGAAATATTGTCTTTATCCCTCTTGTTGTCTTCCCGTTAACCATGAACTTGCCCTTCCTCGTCAAAATTGAAATTTCTTTTTGTGCTTTTCCAATGTTTTTGTCTTTTTCTGATTTATTTCTCACTTTTTGGCCCTTTTTAAAAAACCTGAGCTGGTTTAATAATTGATTTTACACTTATTCTTGGAATTCATAATCAACAAACCTCATTTATATCAAATTATACTGTACATAAGTTTATTTTGACTACTAGTTAAGATCAGAGGATGTTGAGTCTGGATCTCAGATGGGTAGATGTCAAAGTTTAGTCCGGATACTGGTTTGAAGCTTTTAAAAAAAATGAATTAAAAGGCTTTAAGATTAAATAAAACACCCAAAAATGTAGAATATTTTATGGAATCATCCATGTTATTTTTGGGCAGTTTGGTTGAAAGAAATCTATATTTCTGATTTAAAACACTTTGAAACGGGTCAATTTGACCCAAGGACAACACAAGGGTTAAAAGAATATTTAGGACGGAAGCGCCACTTTTAAGATTAAATGGCCTTTTGAATGGGAGAGCTAAGGGCGCTAGCATGATAGCATCAAAATCCCTATTTTCAAATCACTAAGAAGACTCAACACAACCTGATTTTTATCACCTGGTCAGCACATGAACACGAGCACTGAGAACATTGTTTGTGGACACAGAGTTCAATAAAAAGAAAGTTTGAACAACTTAAACACTAAAATAACGTTCAGACTTAATTAGAAATTCTGCATAATCTGTTATGTGAGAATTTATTGTCAGATTTTGCCCGTGGTGGTCGAGTAAAGTCGAGGGCTGCAACTAGCACTTATGTTCTTAATTATTTTACATTACGTACATTACGACTTCATAAAGCCCCGGGACGTCAAAAGTCTAATTCTGTCTGACAAACTGTTTAAAACTCCCCAAAAGTCAGTTAGCGTTCACATAAAAGAGAAAAAAGTGTGAAAAAAGTGAACCAATTATGAAAATAGATTATTTTCTGATCGATTGACTACTCGTCCCTAAACTGGACCTCAATGCCTCTAGATATTAGATTGGAAGGCTCTGTCTGTATTTAAAAGTAAATTAAAGGCCTGTCTATTTAATCTGGCTTGTATTTTGGAGAAATGTTACAGCTTTAGTTTTATTATTGGATTTTATATATATTTCTTTATCCCTGGTGTTTATTTTATAGACTTTAGTTATTGTGTGTCTGTGTTGTTTAATTTTTCAAAGTGAAGCACTTTGGGCTGCACATCTCTGTAAATATATATATATGTGAATATATATATATGTGTATATAT
>NC_048424.1:783476-787273 GCF_013103735.1 Etheostoma cragini | reverse complement strand
AGAGAGAGAGAGGGAGGTGGGGGGGGACTATGACTCAGCATGCCTTATCCACACATGACAACATAACACCTGTTTGGATTAAACTACAAAAAAAAAGCTGAAACATGACTCGGTTTTCTGTGTATGTACCAGGGCTGTAGTACATGGACTCGGACTCAAGACCGTTTTTCTATGGTCTCAGACTTGTCTCGGACTCGCTAGTATTTGGACTTGTAATTGTCTTGGTCTCGGCCGCTGGTCTTGCCCAATATGGCTTCTGGTCTGGACCGAGTCCAGGTGTCCTTATAATGTTGATAATTATATTGGAGGGAAAGTGAAACCCAGAATGATTGTCTTGATACTGTCATGCATAAGACCTGTTTTTTCCTGTCCTGGATACAGTCTTGACTCAGACTCAAACCTTTTGGACTCAGTCTTGTCTTGGACTCGGTCTTGACTCGGACTCAAACCTCTATGGACTCAGTCTTGTCTTGGACTCGGTCTTGTCTTGGACTCGAACCTCTTTGGACTCGGTCTTGTCTTGGACTCGGTCTTGACTCGGACTCAAACCTCTATGGACTCAGTCTTGTCTTGTACTCGAACCTCTTTGTACTCGGTCTTGTCTTGGACTCAAACCTCTTTGGACTCGGTATTGTCTTGGACTCGAACCTCTTTGGACTCGGTCTTGTCTTGGACTCGGTCTTGTCTTGGACTCAAACCTTTTTAGACTCGGTCTTGTCTTGGACTCGGTCTTGACTCGGACTCAAACCTCTATGGACTCAGTCTTGTCTTTAGACTCGGTCTTGTCTTGGACTCGAACCTCTTTGGACTCGGTCTTGACTCAGACTCAAACCTCTTTGGACTCGGTCTTGTCTTAGACTCGAACCTCTTTGGACTCGGTCTTGTCTTGGACTCGAACCTCTTTGGACTCGGTCTTGTCTTGGACTCGACTAAGGTGGTCTTGACTACAGCCCTGGTACGTACAGCCTCTAACAGACACGCGGTGTTTCTGGGAGGCCGCGGTTAAGAGATCTTTTTCAACAGCAAACATCCCCGGGTCAAAATTTATTCAACAAACGCATTCCCAACACGACTGCATCCTGTTGCTCTAGATGAAGAACCCTCTCTGACCAAAACAAGCAGAAAGAGAGATTTTATTTCTGTGAGGGAGGATTTCTTCTGTTAAAACTTGCTCTTTCTATTCAGCAATTTAATATGTCGTCATTTGCATAAAAATACTTGGATAAAAAGCCCATATAACGGCTCCGGGTGAGAGTGTCACTAAATGCCAACAATTATAACTGCAGATGTGCTGTCAGCAGCTTTATTCACTGTTTTAGGCATCAGATTAGAAAAGGTAAGCAGACCAGAGGTGCAGGTCCATATTTAACCATCACAGACACTACAAGTCCTCCAATCAAGGGCTGGGAACCAAAAACACCGCCAGACAGGACTCTAATAAACTCAGATACCAATCCCAGTGGGTGTTACAGTGACCGGCCTCAACAAATATGATAGTTTCATAAGGTGTAATGAGTATTAAAGCAGATCAAGCATGAAAGGTCATTAAGTTTCATTCATTTAAAATCTGAAACACTCACAACTTTGAAGTCTCAGCAGATCATAACAACTTCAGAGACACACAACTTCAGCTTTTTGTGTTAATGTTTAATTTCCTTTTTCCACCTCTGCATGCATCCCTCTCTATTTACTCAGACACCACCGTCTAAAAACAATAACTCACAAAGAACATCATGTGTCTGTGCTACTTTGTATGCAGACGCTGTTTCAAACAAAGTCAGTTTTTAATCTATTATCGCTCTGATTTGCCTAATCTCTGCAGTTCTTGGTTGGTGGCAGAAATGGAAACACAGCAGGCCGAAGGATCATGTTCCCGATGTTGTGTTCAGGCTCCCGGGGCTCCACACTTCCACACATTATTTGGTGAAAAATCCCCATTAACAGTGGAAAATATGACTGCTATTTTACAGCTGAAGGTACCTGTGTTTGTGAGAAGATTCTCCTGTCGTTCTAGGCCTTGATTTAAAATAATTTAAACATACTGATGTGTAACGGTGTATTTATCCTGCATCTATGTGGTCAATATGGTTGTTGAACGAAGCTCAACACAGGGTGACCCTTTTGTTGTTGTTTTTTATTTTTATTTATTTTTCATTTTCGTTGATTAGAAAGGAAAAAAAAAGTTCAATTGTAATGTATTGTGTTGCTAAAATTGCCTGTAATGTTCAAATTTGGGCAATAAAGTCAAAAAGAAAAAGGAAAAAGCCCATTCAAGATTTAGATAAACTGCCATTGAAAATTGGACTTTCATTTGACAGGTGATGGGAAACCTTACTCGGATGTTACTGTTGAACATGCAGGTTGCTGTTAGCTTGCCAAAACATTTAGGATTGGTTCCACATTTTGGGAAATATGCTTATTTGTTCATTTGCAGAGTGCTGGACAAAGTCAATCAACACTCATTTGTATCACACTCATCATACATTTGTCCATTATATATGAGGCTGAATGCCTTGAGATGGTCAATTTAGCCATGCATGAAGAATGGAAAGAGAACCTCTAAAAGCTTACTAACTAACATGGTATATCTGGTTTGTTTAATCTATACAAAAAAACAATAATGTGTGGTTTGGAGGGGTTATGTGCCAGACTATTTCCCGAGAGCAGGGACTTCCTGAAGTCTCTGTTAGTGATGACAATGCTAATTGTCTCCTGGCTGTAGTCTCATATTTAATGTATAGATAATTAACTGGTGTCAATCTTCTCCACTCTGCAAGAAAGCGTGAATAAGCATGCAGTATATTATTAAAAAGGTCAAACTGTTGCTTTAAGAACTTGATAATTTGATGTAGTCGCCACGTCGAGGCTTATCACTTTCAGTTGGTTTCCAAGTCCAGTTTCTGCTCTCCAGTGGTCAAAAATCGCTTAAAGCTGCTTTAAGAATAGGTTGAAAAATAGATTTTGATATGAAGCCCTTGTCAATTTCCTTATATCTTCTCAGCTGGCAGTTTTCAGTGACATATGACATGTGGCAAAGGGTGAGTTAGAAAGAATGATTAAGGATGAGAACAAAAATAATCTGAATATGTACAGTGTAATACAAAATGGCGACCCTTACTACACGCTACTCTAAAAGAACAAATGGGACCAACATTTTGGAAAGAAGTCTAAATTGTCATAAACTGAAAGCTGTTTCACCATAAGAACTATTAAATCTTTTTAGTGTAAAAACTAATTTTCTTCCATCTATACATGTCAAATTTCAAATGTTCAAACAGCTCAAAATTGAAAGAGATCCAATTTATCGTTAGAAGATGAAACCATTGAATTTTAGAGTTTAAAAAAAGACTTGAGTCATAAATTGATTATCAGAAGAGATAATAATGAAGTTTGCATTAATCGACTAATCCATTTTTCAACTTGTCATTTGAGCTCTACTGACCAGAGAAGGATTTTAACAAAAGGAAGTCCGTGGCTCTGACAGCTGTATTAAGGAGCTCTATAAAAAGTGGCATGAGATCATTTTTCACAATAATTGGGGGCGAGTTCATCGCTCTTAACCTTCTTAAATCTGGGTGGGAGCCCGTAAAGTGATTGTAATATCAGAAGGACACTTGGATTCCTGGTTTTAAATTACAGGTGTGGAATAGATGTCTTTGAAAAAGCAGCATTGAGTGCATTGCAGTGATCCAGATGAGTGGTAATTTGCATGCGTAAGTGTCATCTTGGGAAAGAAAAAGTCCAACCTCGTGACATTCTTTGAGTGATAAAATGCAAATTTCACTATTATACTATAT
>NC_048424.1:780532-783376 GCF_013103735.1 Etheostoma cragini | reverse complement strand
TGGAAAATGGCTGCAATGAAACAAAGAGTGAAAAATTTAAAGGGGTCTGAATACTTTCCGTACCCACTGTATATAAAATGCTTTCAAAGTCAAGTGTGTGAAACCAACTAAACAAATGTGACAGATGGAGTGTGAGGACAGCTTTACTGTCAGTAGTCGGTATAAGAGCCCGAGCGATAAAGGATTTTTAAGGCCAGTACCGATACAAATATTTGGTTATTTAACAATCGGATATGCCGATATATCGGCCGATATACATATATAAAAAAAAAACGTGAAACAGAAACGTGTAACAGAACAAACAGATTTCCCTAACATTAGTTATTTGTAGTTATTTATTAGTAGTTCTTACTAAAAATAATATGATAATAATTTGTTTAATTGTCACAACAGAACATCACAATATATTAAAGTTCTGATAAATAAAATGTCTAAAAATACAAACTTAAGATTTGGAACTGCCAGAGTGTCGAGCAAGCCTTTGTTGTCCTGTGTTCTGAAGAGAAACGTCTGTCTCTTGTCTTTCTGTCCTTGTCCAGCGGGATTGGGAGGAACTGGCCGTGGGCGTCGGGCGGCAGCAGCATCCTGGCCGAGTACGGCACGCTGCATCTGGAGTTCATGCACCTCAGCAAACTCTCCGGGAACCCCGAGTTTCAACAGAAGGTAACAGACACACAGGAGCACGGAGGATATGGCTTCTTGTCTCAGTTATTGGCTGCATGTGCTCAGGATTTCCTCTTACATGTTAGAAGGGGCTGTAATGTGCGTAATGTACAGAATTATCTGTTTGAATACACCTTAGTATCTGTTCTAACTGCACCTTATTCTCTACATATATACATATATATATATGGATATATGGATATATACACTCCCAACTGTATATGTCTAGGTATTTATATTTTTCAGTTTTTTTAAGACCTGGTATATTTATCACTATACAGGCTCTGCACACCATATAAGCATTTATTTATTTTCACGTATATACAATTGTTGGAGCTAAATCCTGCTCTGGTCTCAGGGTTCAGTCAATTAGTCGTCAGAATCTCAGATGTTAATGTGTGAATCCTTTTTATTACATAGGATATCCTGAGACAGAGTTACCTGGATCCAGCTGTCACAGCTCTCCCCTTCCTTTGTCTGACTCTTTGGCTTTTGCACCCCTAGTCTTATTCACCAAGGGGGGGGGGGTCTACAGGTCACAGTGATGTGTCTGTGTGCTTATTTCGTTATCTTTTCAGTTGGAATGTGACTGAAAGTTTATGACTCTCAGTTCAGGACTTGCAGAGCAAAAGATCAGTGGGCTGTAAAAGTGGGACTGGAACCAGACTCAGGACGCGGTCCCTAACAATCAGTTCTGCTTCTGACACATTTAGGAGAATGTACCAGAACATCTCATGTTATAAACAGAGTATTGCAAAACAACTTAATGCATAAACATCATTAATAATGCATGACCAACATGTATTCATTCATGTTGAAATAATGCTTTTGCCTTTGAGCTTAAATGTATAATGCTAATCACACACAATGTTTAAGCACATATAACATTTTAAATTCAAACAATACTCTAGCTAAATATCTCTATTTTTTCCACAGTGTTTTTAATTGTTTATATGCTATATTTTTTTCTAAGCTGTGAACTTTGCACATAATTTCATACTACAGTGTATTGTGGACTGACAAAGAAAGAAATATTGAATGTCAAAGGTGTTTTCCTGTAAGCAAAAATAAGTGCAATACATAAGTACAAGTACCCCTTTACCTTATTTCCCAACAGGGATGTTGATTACATCACATTTATAACAGCTTCTGTCTTCTCCTAGCGTTTAATACTGCGTTTTCACTTGTGTTTTGTGAAGTGAGCTTTGTGGTTTATTTCTTTAATCATCAGGTAATGAACATCCGGAAAGTCCTGAATCGCCTGGACAAACCCCAGGGGCTGTACCCCAACTACCTGAACCCCAACAGCGGCCAGTGGGGCCAACGTAAGTCCTCCTCAACCCTCTCCTCACATCCAATGTCTTCCTTTTTGTCTTCTGCATATGCAACTTGCTTAGTACTCATGGCAACACCTGAGCAGGAGCATTCCTGGTCATCTCATGGGTCTTAGATGTTGTGAGAACTAGTATTTGTTCCCCCGTGTTTGTTTTTTTGTCTAAATGCTGAAGATAAAAGATAAAATACTACTTTTTTAGTCTAGTAGCCAACTAGGTGAACCCGGAAATGTTGAGTACACCAAAGTTTTATTGCAGAAATGTGAGTTTTGGGTCCCCAGTATACAGAAACTGCTGGATGCTAATTTGCATATGTTGAGCAATTTGCATGATTAGCTTGTTCGATATGGCTTAAATTGGATTAATGTTATAAATTGGAAAAATTGACCAAAAAAAACGTCAAAGAAATTGGAAAAAGTAATTTTAAAAAATGTTAAAAATTGACTGAAACACAGTTAAAAAATGGTCAAAAAAGTGACATAAAAATTTACAAAACAATCTAGAAAACTGTAGAAAAAGAACAACAAAACGTTGAAATTTTAACCCAGAAAAACACAAAGTTGCAGGTCAACGGGAAGACAACACGACGGTTAACTGACTGTAACAAGTGGCTTGGTCTTCTCGGGTTCTCTGGTCCTTTACTGGCGGAAAGAGGGCGTAAACATGGCTAATTGTTTCTGCCCCGGAGGTTTTGCAGCTGCAAATTCAAGCCTTGCTCAGTATTTCCTGCAGAAGAATAAAAATCAAGCCGAGAGAGGGAAAGGTGGTTACTCCACTTTTAAATAACAGTGTAATTAAAGTGAAACTCACAGGCTGAAATCGTGGGGTTATTAGTATAATATAATAT
>NC_048424.1:774880-780432 GCF_013103735.1 Etheostoma cragini | reverse complement strand
CCCCACCCCCTTCAACTCCCCTTCAACTCATCACCCTGCACAAGCCATAATTTGTTTCCCATTACACCGTGGATTTAATCAAGTCCACCAGACACATAGTGGACCGCATGCAGAGATCCGGGTCAGAGAACATAACATAGAGGAGAAAAACCCCATCACTGTTCGGTAGACCTGGCTAGGTTGGGAGCTGTGTGTTTGTTAGCTTTACGTCTATGATTACCTGCACAAAGAGTTAAATGTATTGTTAAATCCTAAATATACAGAGTGTTTTAGGGCTGGTCCTTTATCTCCACAACACTCTCAACTTCCCCTCAGTCTACTTCTAGGCTTGATCTGTCTCTCCTCGACCTTCAATCCTTATTAAATAGTATTAATGAACATTAAATCCCTTCTCTTGGAGAGAGTGGAGGTAAACACAGACGTTTCCAACTCCCTCGCCAATCCCAATCCCCCCCACCCCCCCAAAGCCCCGCTGTGAGACAAACTAAATCCCTGTTAAGGAGAACAAAATAAAAGACAGCAGAGAGGAAGCTGCTGCGTAAACCAAACAGACACAAACCAAAAGGAGCAGATATGAAGTAAAATACCGGAGACGGAGAAATGAGGGTGTGCTTGGAATATCATTAATCTGGCCAGGGTGTCTGCATGTCTCAGAAAGATAACTAAGACTGAACATGAGACCTGAAATGCCAGCTGGAACTTAATTAGAAAAAGAAGAAGAAGTTTTTAAAAACCAGAGCTTTGAAACCCCCGTCTACTTGTTCAA
This sequence comes from Etheostoma cragini, assembly GCF_013103735.1. NCBI lineage: Eukaryota > Metazoa > Chordata > Actinopteri > Perciformes > Percidae > Etheostoma > Etheostoma cragini. The sequence goes on along the minus strand of NC_048424.1, from coordinate 779,666 downwards.
TCACAGTTGTTGAAGTTTTTAAACTCCTTTGGACAAAATACAACACTTAGAATTCACGTAAAGGCAAAAAAATTGAACTTTTAAAAGAAATAAGATGAGTAAAAGTTTTTCATTTGGCGCCCGGGTAGCTCAGTTGTAGAGCTGGCGCCCAAATATAGAGGTGTAGTCCTTGATGGGGGTCAGGGTTCGACTCCGACCTGCAGCCCTTTGCTGCACATCCCCCCCCCTTTCATATCTTCAGCTATCCTGTCAATAAAGGTATAAAATGTTTGCCCTATAAAAAAATATCTTTAAAAAAACAATTAAAATGGGCCCTTGATAGATAGGTACGACCAGTAGCTTAAGGTGGCTCATGTTGGCAGATGTTAGATATTGCTGCATATAACGAATACTTTACATTTACATGTACCCTAACCCTAAATCTGACATCATGGGTCTGTTTCAGTAGCTACCGAGGGGCATTTATGTCAGTTTCTGGATGGAAAACTTCTAAGGTGGGGGGGCATCACCAGACGCCTCCCGATCCGATATCATCGCGACACTTATGCCACGATACGATATTATTGCGATTGTAAACATATTGCGATATATTTCAATTTATAACCTTGTTTCCAGCTTCGGATTTTTCCAAATTTCAAATAATTTCCCCAAAAGGAAACGCTGTCAACATCTGTTTCATCTAAAAAGAAACATTTCTCTTTGTTCATGTCACAAACTGACCCACAAAAATATAATATATAATAACAGATCGATACTTGGAGCCTGCGTATTGATGCACTATTGGCACTGAAAATATTGCAACACAATGCTTTTTTGATTTTTCCCCCAGCCCTGCTCACTTCCTGTACTAGAATTGGAACGTGGCCTTCACCCACTGGCATCATCAGCACAATGAGACTGTATTACTCCCTCTGATGGCAGTCCGCTGTTGTGTTTGACTCCTGATGCAGATGTGCTGGGTGGCCCCGTTTCCAGAGCCCTGTTAACCACCAGCACGCTCTACATCTCCACAGTTTTTACAAGCTCCGAGCTATTAAAACCCAGTGTGGTTTATGTCCTCTCCTTGCACTACAGTCTCTACTGCACAGGTGTCCGAGGTTTGAGCATTTATCCTTACAGAAGCGTCAACTGGCATCCATCCTGAATTTATCCAGCCTGAATCTAGCATTGATATCCATTTTGTGGCCTCAGTCGGGCTAGTTTTCACAGACAGGAGCATGAAGATTCACATCAGACGTTGTGGTGATGTATCTCTCTCTTCGTCATCATGCTTTACAGTTGAGATGTAATGCAGCGCACTGTACAACGATGAGAAGTTCTCTTTACAACTCGTTAATTAAATGTGACGCTGACCTAGAACTGGAGGACTGATGCAAAGCTTAGACTGGTGTTTCAAAGCTGATATTGAACTTTCTTTATAAATCAAGAGCTCAGGCAGTCTCAGTCACCTCTGGTAGATAAGTTATCATCACCTCTGGTAGGCATAAGTTATGCCCATAGATTTGAATCAATTAGCTTTGTCAAGGTTTCATCCGGTTGCATAACTGTGATCATGAAGATGTGAAATCAGCTCTTAAAGGACTTTTAAAGGACAATGCCATGGCAACTGGAAAAATCTAAGCTAATTTCATCTGCTGGGCAAGTTGATGAATGTTGTGTTTTTTCAATTACTGTTGCTGAGGTCATGAAGGAAGTTTAAATCTCTACAAATGTCTAATTTCCACGATAAAACAAGTTTTAGAAGCTACCAAACACTAGCTAAGGTCTAATGTGGGCTCAAAGTGCAGATGCAGGACAATCAGGTTGCTTTAAACAAACCTCCAGTACAAACACATCTGAGAAATCAACATTTCTTATACATCTGTGTCCCAGCTGGACCGATCATGGGTGCATTAACCCTCGTGTTGTCTTCCTGTCGGCCGTGCAACTTTTTGTTTTTGTCTGGGTCAAAATTGAAACCTTTTTTTTCAAAGTCTTGGTCGTCTTGTTTTAAAATCTTTGCTGCTTTTTTTGACCCGTGATGTTTTTGTCAATTTCCTTCTGCGCCTTTTGACGTTTTTGTAATCTTTGTTCAATGATCTTTTTCTGAAAATTTGGTTGAAAGACACTTTTCTGATAAAGATTATTTTTCCAAAATGGGTTAAATTTAACCTGCGGACAACACGAGGGTTAAAGCACTTCAACAACCGATATTCGTGGGATTGTCTGGAAAGATAACCGGACATTGTTTTCTCTGCAAAGCCAAAAAACCCACAAAAAGGGCTCAAAGGGTCCGTGCAACAAATACAGATCCAAAATCCTGACCTAGTAAAGACCTGGTCCTTACAGAGAGATGCCACATGGACTTATGAGGGTTCACATTAGAGGACATATTCCAGTCCTCCTAAGGATTAATCTGGTTTAACCGTTTGGAGGCGTCTGATCATCTTATTATTCCACCTCTCAGACCCGTAGCCAGTGAAATGATACACCCCAGCCTGCTAGTTTTAGACCCTCCAGCCAGTTTCGGACCCTCCAGTCCAGTTTGAGACCCGCCAGTCCAGTTTTATTCCCTCCAGGCCAGTTTGAGACCCGCCAGTCCAGTTGTATACCCTCCAGTCCAGTTGTATACCCTCCAGTCCAGTTTTAGACCCTCCAGTCCAGTTTTATTCCCTCCAGTCCAGTTTTAGACCCTCCAGCCAGTTTGAGACCCTCCAGTCCAGTTTGAGACCCTCCAGTCCAGTTTGAGACCCTCCAGTCCAGTTTTATTCCCTCCAGGCCAGTTTTAGACCCTCCAGTCCAGTTGTATACCCTCCAGTCCAGTTGTATACCCTCCAGTCCAGTTTTAGACCCTCTAGTCCAGTTTTATTCCCTCCAGTCCAGTTTTAGACCCTCCAGCCAGTTTGAGACCCTCCAGTCCAGTTTGAGACCCTACAGTCCAGTTTTAGACCCTCCAGTCCAGTTTTATTCCCTCCAGTCCAGTTTTAGACCCTCCAGTCCAGTTTTAGACCCTCCAGTCCAGTTTTATAACATTCAGCAGGGCCAACAGCAGTGATTTTAATTCGGTGGTGCCAAGCAGTAACCTGGAAAAAAAGAAAAGGCCTTCCATCTCCATAAATTAGCACGTCACGCCAGGAAGCGCTCCTCTAATATTATGTTCAGAGGTCTCCTTCAACTCATCTGTCCTCGGTGTTTGGATGAAGTCTATAGTTTTTTGTGTGTGTCCTCCTCCTCCTCCTCCTCCTCTTCTTCCTCCTCTTCCTCCTCCTCCTCCTCCTCCTCCTCCTCCTCCTCCTCCTCCTCCTCCTCCTCCTCCTCCTCCTCCTCCTCCTCCTCCTCCTCACCCATGCCATGACCTCCGTTTCCCTGCTGCTGTTCTTCACTCAATATCTCTTCCTCCCATGTCTTAAAATCTATTGTACCTCTCCTCCAGGCACAGAGAGAATGTGAATTGCGACAGATTCACAGTTAGCAACTTAATTAGAAGCCTTAAATCATGGCCGCCTTCCACTGCCTGAGGTTACTGAGCTGCACAGAGACCAAGAGTAGAAATCTATGTAGACTCTAGACGCCAGACTTGTCTCGCCTGTGACTGTGTTTCTGCTGTATATACAGGTGTGTACAGGTGTGTACAGGTGTGTGCAGGTGCGTACTCATAACCGTGGCCATGGTAACAACACCTGCACTACATGGTAATGTTGTAGTTTCTCTACTGTTTTTCATTTACTCCACACTCTCTCTGTATATCTTTATTATCTGTGTTTGTATTTCTTCAATCACAAGTACAGTGAACCCTCGGGGGGGTTCAGTAGCTCGGTCCGTAGGGAGTTGAGTTGGGAAACGGAGGGTCGTGGTTCCACTTCCCCAGGTGCTCTTGAGCAAGGCACAGTACCCCCCCCCGGCAGCCCCCTCGCCATTTGTGCAGTAGCTCGGTCCGTAGGGAGTTGAGTTGGGAACTGGAGGGTGGCTGGTTCAAGACCCCATACGGACCAAAGTATGTGGGGTGGATTGGTAGCTGGAGAGATGCCACTTCACTTCCACTGCCAAGGTGCTCTTGAGCAAGGCACTGTACCCCCCCGTCTCCATTTGTGCATGAATAGCATGAATGAATCCTGAGCATGTGTGTAGTGACTACTAACAAAACAGAGTGTGAGTTGTAATTTCCCCACCGGGAATCAATAAACAGTATACATTAAATTTTAATTAAAGAAAGAAATATAACATAGAATTTAATTAGATTTCTGGATTTTAATCATTTCTTTCCACATTTCCACGCGACTTCTCTTGCTGCCATGCTGACGACACTCTATTCTACTTTTACTACTTCTTCTACTGTTGCAGCTCTAAACTCCTTAAATATTAATACGCCGTCATCTTTACTAAGCACAGCTAGTTCATTTTCCTATCACATCTAGAAAAAAGGGCTCCGTGATGGAGTGCCACAGGGTCACCCGGTGCAACACCCTCTCTAAGCTGAGCTAATAGAGCCGTTCTCCATCTAGGCCCACCAATCAAACTCCAGGACCCCGAGTGCTGACGACTGATTGCTTCAGCCTCAGAGCCTGTAGCTGGAGGAGTAATTTTGCCCCAAACTGACACGTTTTTCTATGAGATAAAAAAAGAGGAGGGGCAAAAGAGTTCGCTTCTTTATGTCATTTAGATGTTATGTTAAATGTTTATTTAACACTTATCTGGCTAGAAAGCAGCTCTTTCTTTGAATGGATGTGATGGTGGACAGCTAACTTAAAGACATATATACACACACACACACACACACACACACACACACACACACACACACACATGT
>NC_048424.1:770664-773164 GCF_013103735.1 Etheostoma cragini | reverse complement strand
GGTGTTTTCTGCCGTCTATGGACGAATAAATCGGTGCAAGGGGACACTCCTGCTCTACATCAAGGGTCAGGGATTAAAAAAAAAAAAAAGCCATCTACATGTGGATTGCAGTAGTTAACAGAAAAACTAAAACAGGCATAACGCCATGCTCGCTGTTGTCAGTGGATAGCAGCAGCAGCGCGAGTCGAGAGCCAAAGCCATGAGCCAAATACGGAAGTACTTCATCGTCACAGCCTACAGAATCCGACCCCTAAGAGACACCATAACCCCTCTGCTAAAACTGATACAAAGCTGCCGGGTCACATATGCTAACACAAAAGCTTGGACCAGGAACTCACACTCAGCAGCTGATAGATGTTCAAGGGAAAGACGTGTGTATTCATTTGAAAGAAAATGCTTACCTTTCCTGTTTTCTTGCACTGTGTTCATGACTGCAAAATTTATCATTTTAGGAATAAGTTTCCCTTTTGAGATGAATCCAGAACAACAGACATGTAAAATGCATGCAGGATCATTATTATAGTAGCAGTTGATAACGCTGGAGGTCCAGAGGTCTCGTGAGAGCACAATGTGAATTTGCTCAGCGAGTTCCTCTGGCATCGAGTAATGCTGCTCATTAACTATGCCCCTCGTAGCCGAGCTGCACCAATCACATCGGTGTGTCGGATGTGGGCGGGGCCAGAGGTGAGCTGCACCAATCACATCGTTGTATCTGATGTGGGCGGGGCCAGAGGAAGCTGAACAGATGACAGTCTAATCTACCAGTTAGCTCCGCTGGTTGCTAAGCGTACGTGGCTCTGGATACATCACCCAGTGTGGTGTTCTGATTGGTCGGAGTGTTATCCAATCGCATGCAGTGAGATTTTCAAATGCCCGCTTGGTGCCCCCCCCCCTCGAAGATGGGCAACTTTCATTACTCAATACCAGACCCTTAATCTTCAGGCTAGCAGACAACAATTCAGACCTAAAGCGTTTAGTCAAAAAATCTGCCATTATTTAGATAATGTATTAATTCAAATAAGTTTTTATTATTATTTTCTATGAGACGTGCCAAATGTTTGTTGGTTCCAGCTTCTTAGATGTGAAGATTTGATGCTTTTCTTTGTCCTTTATGAGTCAACTGAACTTGGGGGGACGTTGGGATTTGGGACTCCTGGTTGAATAAAACAAGGCATCTTCCCTTTGGGCTGTGGGAAGTTTAACAAGCGAGCAGTCAATTAAGCAAGAAAATCATCGGCAGATTAATCCATAAAGCAGATAATCAATAGCTAGTAGCCCTATAACAATAACAATCCCATGGCTTCCCTCTGTAATCCTAAAACACTTGGACTGTGGAATAACAACCAAACTAGTCTTAAGTGATGGGTCTGACACCGAATGTTGTTGCTGTGTAAAAACAAAAATACTAAAAATGTTGGTTGTGTTGTGAAATGTTTGTTTAAAACAAAGGAATGTGTGGTGTTTAGTTTTAAAACGGAAAAGGAAATGTTAAATTATAGTTTATAGCTGATACTTGGAGAGGTACACAACTTTATTTGTTTACTACTAAAGACTCTCACAGGAAATGTTTTATTTTGAAGGATCCTACACGGAAGTTGTGTGTGTATTCTTGCTAGTCTTTGCACATGAACGTGAGAGTCTAGATGCCACACCTGTCCTCCAGGCCTAAATTGTTCCCTTCTTGTGTGTAAACTGCAGTATAGAGAACAAGAAACATGTTAATGAGATGCTGTCTTTCTTTCTTTCTTTCCTTCTTTCTTTCTTTCTTTCTTAGGTGTACCGTAGAAAGGCGGTGGAGCTGGGTGAAAAGCTGCTTCCAGCCTTCAAAACGCCCACCGGCATTCCCTGGGCTCTGCTTAACCTCAAGAGGTACAACACACACACACACACACACACACACACACACACACACACACACACACACGCACACACACACACCCTCCTTTACTCTGGCGGTATTTGAAGCAGCAGGTCTGTGGTCTGAGGCTCGATGTGAGCCGGGTGGAGGAACACAAGCTCCTCTCTGTTCCTCTCTCACACACGGAGCTGAGACGGTTTAGTTTTACACGACGGAGCGTGCTTGTCAGACAGAAGTTGTTGGTTTTTCATCCAGGACGACATGCCAAACGCTGCCTCTGAAACCCAGTTTTCCTATGCTCTTACAGGGCGGCTGTGGTAGAGCGGTTGTCTGCCAATCGGAAAGATGGTGGTTCAATCCCTGGCCCTGCAGTCCCATGTGGAAGTGTCTTTGGGCAAGACACTGAACCCCATGTTGCCCCCGGTGCTGCATTGGAGTGTGAATGTGTGTGAGAGTATATATGATGAGCAGGTGTTACCTTGTATGGCAGCCTCGGCCACAGAATGGTGAATGTTTCCTGTATGATGTAAAAGCGCTTTGAGTAGTCGTTAAGACTAGAGGACAATGTAGAGCGTCCTCTGGTGGACAGACTATGCAACGCCATCACTAACAGGGACGTTGTAGAGCGTCCTCTGGTGGACA
>NC_048424.1:766910-770564 GCF_013103735.1 Etheostoma cragini | reverse complement strand
CCCCCCCCCCCCCAGCATGGATAATGGGATTTTGATTATGGCTCTGTGTCATACGATCGTTGATTACTCTATACGCTATGCTGGAGGAAACACATCAGATCAAACTGTTGTTATTTACACATGTTAATGTTGTTAATGAATTATTCAACATGGCTGTGTACTTTTACTCCTAGTACTCCAAAAAACCATTTAAAGAACCAGGTGTCAGAAGGGAAAACCTCCTGAAGCAGTCTGCACTTATTTAGTAGCGGATTAAAGTTTTAATCTTGAGGAAAACAACTAAAAATCACGTGACAACAAGTACGAAGAGGTCTAAGTGAGACTAAAAAGGAGGTTAGACAGTAAATTAAAACCCGGAAACTGGCCTTGTTTTTCGCCGCTTCTCTTCTCTTATCTCTCTTCTTTTTTTTTTTTTAAAGATTGCTTCAGGGCAGAGTGATAAAAAACTGCACGGAGGGAATAAAAAGAGAACAAGGCCACGGAGCGGAGTGGAGTGGACCAGGAACTGAAGAAGATACTGGGTCACTCCAGGCGAGATGGATGGACCGAGGAAGGACGGAGAGGGGGATGAGAAATAGAAAGTTTCCTGACAAATGAAGGAGAGGAAAGGTTTGAAGTAGGTTTGATAATTGGGTCTCATTTGCAAGTGAGCCTGTGTGTGTTTTACAGGTTTACTTCAATCTAGGTCAAGGTTGTGTAGGCCGCCGCTCCCTAAATACACTCCTTCAAAACTACGTCCCTGGTGTTTCTTTTGATGGGTTTCTATCACACGTCTTTCCCACCAGGGCTAACCAGGTGCTGGGTCTGGTGCTGGTTCTGGTGCCGGTTCTACTCGCCAGGTATCTAAGAACCAGCTCCATCTTTTCCCCCCCGAGCCGGAGAGCCGGAGATTGGAGCGACGTCACAACGTCACTGCAAGTGCCTCCGTAGTCGTAGCAACGCGTCATGACAATCAACACCGATGGAGGACTACGTGCCGATGCTTTTTGCCGGACTTCAGAGACGGGCCTCGACGGCTCTCCGTGGACCGCTAGGCACCGAGGACACGTTCTGGAAGAGAGGGAATCGTCTCGCACGATTTAACGTTTTGTTATCATCTTTTGCTGGGTTGCCATGGCAACATCGGTCAAACAAAACACCGTCAGGCTGAACGGACGTCCCGGTTGGACCTTGGCGGTACCAATCTTTGTCAATTTTTACCTGACAAAAAAAGCAAAACAGACGTACCCGGTTCTGGTCTCTAGACCAGCGCTACGTTGGTGCTGAGGTGGAACCCGTGTTCTTGGCCCAGAACCAGGTTTATTTGTGTGGAAAAGCAAAGAACCGGTTCCATATTTGGCACCGAGTCCGAACCAGCACCAGAACCGCCTCTCTCCCTCCGTCTCTGTCTGACCGGCACCAACTGAAGGCAACGTATTCCCTCTGAGAGACTTTGATGTAAAGAGTTACACTTTCCCTTATTTGAATCCAGAGCTGCGTTTTGATCTCATTAAAGTCACGGAGCGTCGTTTCTGCGCACAAAAGCCAAAAATCTCCTCGACACAGTCCTACTGGGAGAGCTGTGTGGAGTCTTAATTAGCTTTGTAGCTCCTCATTTAGCGACGGCTTCAATGTAACGGGTGTTCGTTAACATAAAAAAAGTTATGCATTGAAGCTTTAAGCTGCAAAAGGTTTTTATATCTGTGTCTACTTGTGTTCTTTTAAGTCTAAATCCCCCCCTCATTTCCTTTAAATTAGCACTCTAATGCTAATCGGAGGTACACACCTACATGTTTGGGTGCTGTGTACAGTCTATATACTGTATATATATATATATATATATATATATGTATTTCATATAATCCACACACTCTCTGTATATCTTTATTATCTGTATTTATGTTTTTCCATTACAAGTACTTACTTTTTCAATATTATTTAAGGTCACAGGTGAATATAACTTATACTATGGTTACCTGCTTTTGCTTTATTACTTTAATTACATATTCAATTTAATTTTACACTTCAATGTTGTTTTTTTGTACTATGGCAACTGCACTTTACTTTATAATACCTTTATATGACGCCACTTTCTGCTCATTGGCTGTTGTTTGCCTGTTTGTTTGTGTGTTTACTTGTTTGTTTGTTTTGCTTTTATTGAAGAAAATGCTGTTGTAAGAGAGCTGCTGTGGGATGAATAAAGTATCATCTAATTATTATTATTATTATTATTATTATTATTATTATTATAGATACACACTGTATGATTTAGATCTGCTTCTCAGTTAAGGTTGTTCTTATTTAATCCTTCATATTTTTAAAGCAATACAACAATCCAAAATATGTTTAAAACAAAAAACTACCTTGAAGCCTTTAATATATAAAGATATGAATATATTCTGTCTGCTCTGCACACGTTGGATGTTCACTGTTTTAGACGTGTTTTTACTCACTTAGCATCAGCTGATTCCATCTTAAACACTGCAGTCCTAAACAGTCCCTGATCAAACTGGACTCCCCAGTGTTACGGCTCTCCTTCAACAGGCCTGTGATTGTTCCAGTGCAACATAAACACACGTGCAGAGATGCATGCGTAGCCAACGGGTCTAAACTGATGCTCATACAAAGTCATTTCCAGGGATTGGTACGTGTAAATGGAAAACATGCATTCAAACCGACGACTGGTTGGTATTATGTGTACATGTACACACATACAAGAAGAACACCTTCAGCTAGAAGTACTTCAGCAGTTTAAGTTCCCTGCTCAGTGGTGCTTGGTGCTGGGCTACTGTAGTGTGTGTGTGTGTGTGTGTGTGTGTGTGTGTGTGTGTGTGTGTGTGTGTGTGTGTGTGTGTGTGTGTGTGGCTTAAAGCTATCATAGCTCAGTCATGCAGGTAAAGTCATCATCACTAGCAATCTGCTCAGGCCTCTAGGGGAAGATGCATGTGTATACAGATGTGAACGCGCACAATGGCGCACACACGCACGCACGCACGCACACACACACACACACATATACACACACACACACACACACACACACACACACACACACCCACACACACACACACACAGTCCCTCCCTGAGGTGTTTTTTACTCAGGAGGAGGGGGTGCAGAGTCCATTCACCTGTACAGACAGAACGGAAATGTATTTGTCACAGCCCGTTAATCGTCATGACAACCCGCCTTTTAATTAACGTCTGACAAACAGAAGAGTGCCGTGTCTCTCTCTCTCTCTGGGGAAAGACGGATCGAAAGAAAGTAGATGGAGAGGAAAAAAGTGCTCTTCTCATCACTTGTGACTGACAAAGGCTGCGGAGACGGACTGATGATGTGTTGCATGGGTGCTCGTTAAATATAGTTAGTTAATGGGTTAGTTACTGCGACTAAAACTACCCGGTTAAGGTCAAGAAATGATAACCATCTTGGTTAAAACACAGCAGTGACTGATGATAGGTGCTCAGGTGCAAATTCAGGTTCTAAACAGGAGATTTAAAGACATCTAGGTCATCTAAATGAGCATTTAATATTATGTTATTATGACACTTCATACACTCAGTGGAAGGGTTAGTGAAGAAAGTAATTAGTGTGAAACAACGCTCTACAACGTCCCTGTTAGTGGTGGTGTTGCATAGTCTGTCCACCAGAGGACGCTCTACAACGTCCCTGTTAGT
>NC_048424.1:765654-766810 GCF_013103735.1 Etheostoma cragini | reverse complement strand
GTACCTACAAAGGAACTAAAACAATGCATGGTACCCATAGAGGAACTAAAACAATGCATGGTACCCATAAAGGAACTAAAACAATGCATGGTACCCATAAAGGAACTAAAACAATGCATGGTACCCATTTAGGAACTACAAAATATGCATATATGCACTTTTCACTTGAGTAACAGACGTCAAAGTCAGCTGATCAAGCCACGCGTCGCTTTCTGATGCTCTGGGAGTGCAGATGTGTTGTCATGTCCATGTTTGTCCATGTTCTGCAGGTCTCTCTTATCCAGTTGCATTAACTCCAGCCTACGCACAACGCTCTCGTGCTTATCATATTAAGACATTAAACACGCTAAGATAAGAGCTCAATGACAAGCCTCAGGTTTCACGCTGTGACCGTCTTGCCATCCAAAGCAGCAGCATTTCATTTTGTCCGTCTACTGATGAATCCTAAATGTTTTTCATTAAATTCAGTCTCTTCACAGTGTGTTTCTGTTGCTATAATCACACACATCCTGCGTCCACGCTGCTTAATACATCCCATTCGTCCTAATCTGGTGTCTTTCACCGGTCTCATTGCACAATTTAAAAATCTAATATGTTCTATCCGACATGACGGAAGAATAGTGCAGAACTACATAACAAAATCCAACCAGATCCCCAATTTAAAAATAATAAAAACGCGAATAAACATGAACTCTGCTTCCACTGTCCCACAAGGCTAAAAACCAGTCAAGAACATGTCAATCCAACTGTGAGGACAGGGACGTCTTCTGGGTTCACTGCTGGAAGCCTTTTAGCGAGTTTGACAGACGCTTGACAAGAGAAGCAGAAACGCTATCCAAGAAAAGGGAAATGCTTCGGCTGCGTGCTTCATCTCAATATTCGCAATCCTTGCCTCGCTCTTGCCTTTGCATATTAATACACGCGTGTGCGTGCAGACGCATTGAGAATCAACTCCTGATATTATTTCCTCTCCTTCTCCAGTGGCACGGCCGACCGCTGACTCGGCACACTTTTGACAGCCGGCTCTTCTGACGACGCCGCTGTGAAAATGAAGAGGACCGAGGAAAGTGAATTAACATAGAAAATTGCCGTCTCTGTAGGAAAGTTACAGGGGAGGAGAGCATGCTTAGATGGGCTGGGGGGGGGGGGGGGGGGG
>NC_048424.1:764992-765429 GCF_013103735.1 Etheostoma cragini | reverse complement strand
ATATCTGTTCACACAGACTATCTCATATCCAGATTGTGTCTTGATCCAGCTGAGACAGATCGCAGTTCACACATGACATTTTGATGCATCTGAAATGCAGGAGGCTACTTGTAATTGGATTTTTTTTTGCTTCCTGGCTCACATAAAAGATTAAATGCAACTGCTGACAGATTGCACATGTGAGCTCTGGCTGAGCAGCTGGAGACGAGGATTGCAGTGGAAATTTGCATAATACACAGAAGTACAATGGGTTTGGTCTGTTCCATTAAAACAATTTCAATGTCAGTGGAGAAACTGAAGCTGAATTAGTCATGACTTAGAATCCCTTCGTAGCACAGTAAGACGTATTAGAGCCTGACTATATATATATATATATATATATATGTATCCATATATGTATCCATCCATATATGTATCCATATCGATTATGTTCCATA
>NC_048424.1:755835-764892 GCF_013103735.1 Etheostoma cragini | reverse complement strand
TGATGGTTAGTTAGTGTTTTACTTTACACATCTATTACATACACACAAAAACTATCACACGCTAAAAGACGGAGAAAAATCCCCAAAAGCATTAAAGAGGCTCTTTAACTGATTGTGTGAGGTCAGGAGCAACAGTACTGAGCTTACAGGCTGGGAAGCAGTTGCCATGGAGACCTCATCTTCCCTAAATGACGAAATGGAAGCAGACACACTAGTTTTCAAAGAAAACTGAAATAATTTATAATAATTTTCCTGCTCAGTACACTTCACCTAACCTACTTAAAATAGTTAGAGGATCGCTTAAGAAAAGGGGAAAAACTGCAGAACAAAAACATTAAAATGTAAATATTCACATAACTGCATATTAATAACAACTTTTGCTGACCAACACAACACTCCTCAATTCACTATCATGCCATTAAGTTTGCCAGAAGTTATTGACTAAGACCATTAGAAGGTTAATCACGGGAAACCGACATTCATTCACTTCGGGAGTGATCAGGAAGGCTGGAGAGATAATATAGTCCAGAGAAGATGAACGGATGCTAAAAATGATAAATAATTCAGAAGAATATGCTTCCTGAAACAACAGACTAAAAGTAGAAATGAGTAAGAAGACTGAGAATCAGAGAGAAAGAGAGAGAGAGAGAGTCGGTGTTGCCTGGACGGCTTTCATCTGAAGGGAAATGTCAAATATTCACCCCGACGGTTCAAGGTCAAGATCAAGGTCAAAGTTTATTTATATAGCACATTTACAAACAGTCGCTACCGCCCCAAAGTGCTGTACAATTATAGATAACAACATAATAAAAGGGCATAACAAATGTCAAAACATTGTCAAAAACAACAAAAATACAACAAATAAAAAGCTTGGCTCAAGTTAATACAACAACAAAATGTCACAGCTCAGCTTGTGTTAAAAGCCAGTGCAAAGAGATGAGTTTTTAAAAGTGATTTAAAACTCTCAACAGAGGAAGCTGCTCTAATGCTCGGAGGGAGAGAGTTCCAGAGCTTAGGACCTGCCACCAGATCGATGGGTATACATGCAGTTCTTACCCTAAAGCAGTGGTTCCCAAACGTTTTCAGATCAAGACCCAAAAGAGAAATTTGGTGTCTCCCCGGGACCCAAATTTACAAAACTCCACCATGAATCATTGTAACATCTACTGTGGACAAAAGACGGAACAAACCATGAATTTAAATGTATATGAAGTATATTTAAAAGTAACCAAAAACCGAAAAGGTCTCTACTCTCCTTCCTGAGTCTCAGTCCCCTCCCGTCATCCCTCAGTAACGACACCAACGTTTTTTAAAATAACGCTGACTTGAATTTAATGAGATGTGTGTGTCTGGTTGAAGATACCAACCAGCTGATCTAGTCTAGGTTCGTTTTTTTTAACCTAACCCTAACCCTAAAAACCCCCACAGCATCTGAGCTGAACAGACCAGAGTAGCAGAAAACAACTCATTCACATAAGATTAATATGCATTTTCCTCTGCCAATTGGCGACCCAATAAAACGGGTCTGCGGAGCCATTTTGGGTCCTAAGTTCGGGAACCATTGCCCTAAAGAGCCTGATATGACTCCCACCTGGCAACGCCGGTGTCACAGCAGCGCGTCCACGTCGCCCTGGACCACATCTGATCTGTTACACACACTGGAGGCAGCTAGTGGAGAGCGAAGCCCAGGAGAGGTCACCTGGGTTCACACAGGTTTAATCAGCTCGATGACAAACCAGCAACAGATGGGATCTTCATTAGGAAAGGAAAATGAAATGTTATTGAAATAGATGATTTGGGGTCTAAAAGTCAATGCAAAGGTCTGTAGATGAGACCTTTTTGTTAAAGGTCTATGATTAAAAAATAAAGTGTACGAGGCTTTGATTGATGAGGACATCTGGGCTATCATTTTTTATTGTAGGAGTGTATTAATATCCCAGTTAAAACGTCTTTAAAACAACAGATCTGGATGGGTGGGTGGGTGCTCAAAGGAAGGTATCACGGAGTGAGTTTTGCCTTTTTTTGTGGAATATCTTAAAGACAACTTCAGTCTACAGAGAAGGACTCTTGTTTAGACAGTTGGCAAATTTAGATAAAAGGCAACAAAATCAAGATGTCTTAAAGAAAGCAATGTCTCCCTTCAGGCGGTTCTGAAAACACAACAGCTCTGAGGAATGCACTTTCAATTGTCAACAAAAGTGGATCTAACCAAGAGGATAAAGCAGTCCTACCAGGATGATGCCGACGTTTTTTAGAGATTTTTGCGGCCCAAAATGCCTGAAGTTGTCATCTGAAAGCCATGAGGTCTCTTTCATGGTGGGGGCAAATTCTCTGGGCGGGCAAAGCAGAGAAAGGGGAAGTAACCTTGCCCCTTATGACCTCATAAGGAGCAGTATTCCAGATTGGCCCGTCTGAGCTTTCATTTTCTCACCATTTCTAGCCACTGGGGGGGGGGGGGGGGGGGGGGGGGGGGGGGGGGGGGGCATAGGAAGGCTGGAGGAGAACTCATTTTAATGGTAAAATACCTCATAAAGTGAGATTTTCATGCCATGGGACCTTTAAGCATTTTGTGTGTATTGGTTATTAGAAAACTGACATTTCATACCAGGTAACCACAGGAGATGTGGTTTAACTCAGACTACCCAACTGGGACTGCAACCTATGTGAATCGCCTCAAAGTTCTGGAAAATGTTCCTAAAAGTTAAAACGGAATTGATTTTTATTGATTTTTAAGCCATTTTGAGGCAGAAAGAAAAGGTGTAAGCACAACATTGTTCATTATAAAGTTTATTAGCTACACAAAAACAGGTTTGTCCCTGCGGTCATTACACTGAGGAGTAAGTCAGAGCTGTCCTTTGCACAGGTGTGATGTTTATTTTGTGTACATTTATTGTTGCTTTTAGTCATATTAAGTTCAATATTTAAGTCTTATCTGGAACATGAACTTTTTAACTTTCGCATTTTGTGTCATTTAAATTGTTGCTATTTCTTAATTTCCATTGTCTGACGCTGATTGATGTGTGATATGTGCCTCTTTGGTCTTATGTGTGAATGAGGACAGCAGACACCGGGCTCCTTTCCAGGACGCTACCCGGGCTCTAGCCCATGTCTGCGACTGTGAACAGGAGAAGTGGTTACACACAATGGACGGCTTCTACAAACAGACAGGGACAGACAATCAAGCAGGTAAGTTTGGTTAAAAAAAACAACAACAAAGAAGTATTGTTGTGTAAAAAAACAAATAAAAAAAAACAGAGGAGCTGTTAGGAAGAGAGACAGTCAGAGCAGACAACAAAGACCTTTAAGGGGGTGTGTAGCACAAGTGTTAAACAAAGCTACCTGTCAAACTGCTGTCTGCAGGAAAAAAAAACAATACCCTCAGATCTGCACAGCTAGACAGCACACACACACACACACACACACACACACACACAACCACACAAACAGACACACACACACACACTCTAACTTTTCCTTCTTTTTCAAAGCCAAGGTAGACATGTTAGAAAGACAGGCCTGCTGCATTAGCCCTTAAAAACACCAGTGTAACATCAAAAAGACATCAGAGGGTACTGCAGATACACAGATGTACAGATATACACACACACACACACACACACACACACGATAATAAGGCCTGGGAGATGGCTTTTGTAATTGGACTCTCACTGCTCCAGGACTTAGTTGCCTGGCGAGGAGTTGGGAGGCGCTGGGCATTAATATTGAGCAGAGAGCCGCAGGGCACGGCGCGCTTTCACCAAACTTATTACCCCTCTATGTCTCCCAGCACAGATAAGACAACAGGGACACGGTCACGATGGAGCCGAAGCCGACCTCAAGAACTCTGCGTCTGGAGCAACAACCGAGGTCTGCGAGGGAGACATGCGCTGCTGAATCCATTAAAAAAGGACTTGTTGTACCGCTATATAATGTTCTCCATGTACAACCTACACATAATTTAAAAAATGTGTTGATTAGTTCTGTAGTTAAGCTGAAAACTGGAGACAAATCCTCTGAAAAGACCAGAACTAATTATACATGGGTCCATTTTGTGTTACTTTCCACATCCTGTCTGTGATGCTGAGCCTCAAACCCAGTCTTTACTAATGGAGACAGCAAGCCGTCCTTTTTTAGGGACAGTTTTTAGCAGTGGATTAATACATTTGGAGCGACAGGACTGTTTATGTGGGATTTACTGAAAGCCCAGGTTCATGTTATTGGACCTTTTATCACGGCAGACATGTGGACGTGTCATAGGAGGAAAAGCACAAGTGTATTTAAAACCATTAATGATGAGCGAACCCTTCCACGCAGGACAGGCCCTGGTGGTCCTGCAGCCCTGCAGCACTACAGCCCTGCAGCCCTGCAGCCCTGCAGACCTGCAGCCCTGCACCCCTGCAGTCCTGCAGTCCTGCAGCCCTGCAGCCCTGCAGAACTACAGCCCTGCAGCACTACAGCCCTGCAGCCCTGCAGCCATGCAGCCCTGCAGCACTACAGCCCTGCAGCACTACAGCCCTGCAGCCCTGCACCCCTGCAGTCCTGCAGGCCTGCAGCACTACGGCCCTACGGCCCTGCAGCCCTGCAGCACTACGGCCCTACGGCCCTGCAGCCCTGCAGCCCTCTGGCCTCTCTCATAGAAGCTCTTGATCCATGCATGCCACTAAGCAAAGTGGAGCAAAGGCCAGCAACATCCGAATGCAACATTTACAGCACGTTTGCTGAAGCTGTAATTAAAAAACAAAACAAACAAGAGTACCCAACACGGACATGCTTGGTATTTCACAGCCAGTGCTGGAGTAAAATACAACTGTTTGGGTTAATATCTTTATTATTTAGAGAATTTGCTAGAAAGTGCAAAAGCATTGCTTAAAGTTTCGGGCTGCAACGAGCTGGTCCGTGTTCTGGCAACACAAGTTTGTATTTTATAATCATTTTAAAGGGTCATTCAGCAGGCTTCAGGACATCACTCACTAAACTACAGCTACAGCTACACCCCTGACGTAGTTATGATCAATCCTACAATAAACGCTGGATGTAATTATTGGATCAGAGGTGGACCGAACACCCCAAACTGGAACAGATGTTAGGGGACAGAATCACACAAACGAGGTCTAACCTTGACAGAAAAGGGAACATGTCCTTATGTATTCTACATTGACAAAAAAAGAGGAATAAAAGAGACAAAATAGCGTAAAAAAAAGACACGAGAATGAATGACAGGCGAACAAGTTAGAGATACGAGAGGAGAGAGAAAGCCCAACAAAAGGCACGTCAGAGTCAACAGCTAATCTGAGATTAGATAGCGCCTCGGTTTGATAATACTCAAATGTGAGAGGCTCTTGCTCAGCTTCCTCTGTCACTCAAAGATGTGTGTGTGTGTGTGTGTGTGTGTGTGTGTGTGTATTAACAAGGCAAATAGCGTCTTTGCTTTATCTTCCTTGCAGGGAAAGAGATAAGGTCCAATGAGAGCAGGTCTCGGGAGCAGCCCGGCTCCCTTCAGGCCAGCTGACGGGATTACCAAACAAAGCAAAATGCATGAACCCCGGAGACATCTCAGTGTTTCTAACAATAACTCGGTTAGGACCTGCATAGAGACCCATCAGCATACCTGCTGGACATACACACACACACACACACACACACACACACACACACACACACACACACACACACTGTAAATACAGCACATACATATACACACACACTGTAAATACAGTACATACATATACACACTGTAAATACAGTACATACACACACACACACACTGTAAATACAGTACATACATACACACGCACACACACACACACACTGTAAATACAGTACATACATATTCACACACACTGTAAATACAGTACACACACACACACACACACACATTTACATACACACACACATACATACTGTATATACACACATTAAGGGTCTGTTTAAGGTAAGAGAAAGATTGTGGTCTTAAGTAAAGAATAAATTAAGAACGAAGTCACCTTAATTCCTCCCTTCCTCCTGAGTGTTGCATCATCATGATAAAAATACTGCATTTACATTCATCTCACAGCCAGAATGCTAATGATATGCGTATGCAAAGTGCATCATTTCACACAACACTGCTGCATAATCACCTGCTGCTTTTAACAAATAAAATCGACTCTGGCGTGCAAGCTGGAAGGTTTTCCCCCAAATCTACACACAACTGAAAACTACAAGTTAGTGTACTTTCAATCCTTTACTGCACACATCTCAACTTGTAGTTGAAGAATATCCCCTTGCTTTGCTTTGAGAAGGACTGGAGGCTCTGTGATAATGTTTCAATTATTTAAACATTTTGAATTTCTACCCCCCCCACCCCCACCCCCCACCCCCCACCCCCACCCCACCTGTCCTGCGGCGTTAAGTTGGCTTTATCAGCGCCGAAGGAGATCCACTCCCAATTTAAAAGAATGAATAATAAAATAATCCACCAAATTCAGTGAATTTTTACCCCAAGATGACACAGGAATAGTTAAAGTGTTGGATCTCTCATCTGGACCAGTCAGACCGAGCAGAACCAACAGGCTGGTGACTGGTGCCGTTGTGTCTCCATTGTTATCATTTGCATGTCTATAGAAGCGAAGAATATGCATATGAATTAAATGTGAAGATGAGACAGGGAGGAAATCACGAATTAATGTAAAAAAAATACAACAGTATCAGAGAAATGTTACAGCGTAAACGAAACCTCTGAAGCATAAACGTCCTGTTTCTTCACCACTGTGGGAAAGTTTCAATATGAGCCATCACTGGACAATATTATCTATTTCTGTATTACTCAGTGTCACCTCCAACATGTCATTTCTATTCATCCGCACCTAACTCATCTGTATGTTCTGTTGATGTAAGGGTGTCTACAGTGTAAAGAGTAGTATTACTTATATTATTAGAACTAAATCTGTTTTTTTTTCTATTTCTTGTAATACTTTCTGTATATTTTATCTGCTGTCTTTTTATCTTTTGAGCTATTGTAACACAGGACTTACCAAAATCTGTCTTATCTTTTTATTTCCCATAACAGACTGTGTGCAGTTGAGTAACCAACGCATCATGAAATGGACCAATCGAGGGCGAGGACGGAGAGACTAGGATTACTTTAACCTCATGGTTAAAGAGTCAAGAGTTTATAATGGTAATAAACGTCAACTGGCGAGGGCTTTAGATTTCCTATTACATACTGTATATTATAAATATATATATATATATATTTTAAACAGTATAATATAAATATATATATATATTATACTGTATATAATATATATATAGCATATGAAATATAATATAAATACATATATTTCCTATTACATCTTGAGACCAGAGTCTGGTAGGACCGGGCTATGGGACCAGAGTCTGGTAGGATTGGGATAATGGACCAGAGTCTGGTAGGACCAGGCTAATGGACCAGAGTCTGCTAGGACCAGGCTAATGGACCAGAGTCTGCTAGGACCAGGCTATTGGACCAGAGTCTGCTAGGACCAGGCTAATGGACCAGAGTCTGCTAGGACCAGGCTAATGGACCAGAGTCTGCTAGGACCAGGCTACTGCTGTTCTCCAGATTTCTACCTTCAATCCAGGAGCAAGTGCTCCTTGTTCAGTTAATAAATATTGAGTTTTATGTTCTTCTTCCCCTGATGGGGTTTTTATAGCAGGTCTTAACAGAGCATGTGTGTCTGCTCTCCACTGCAGCCTGGGAGGAGAGGGTGGGGGACCAGGTTTTGTGCTGGACTTGTAAGCAAATCCTCACATTTGGCTAGCAGCAGCACTTCTTCCCATTTGTTGGGTTTTGTTTTGGTAGAAGTTCAAGACCAATATGGCCTCTTGCTCTCTCTCTGTGTGCGTGTGTGTGTGTGTGTGTGTGTGTGTGTGTGTGTGTGTGTGTAGGGAAGTGAGCGGAAAATAAAGCAGTAGTGCGTGCTCTAGCAATTACACCGCTGTCAAAGCACGGAGGGAGAAAAGGCTCGGTTCCTCTTCTTAACCCAGTGTGTGTATAGTACTTAGGAGGCAACAAAGTCAGGTTTCATGACTGTCTGAAGTACACACACACACACACACACACACACACACACACACACACACACACACACACACACAGGTATAGGCTTTTGTAATGTGTGACCCTGTTGACCAACCCATTTTTCCCCTTGTCAAGCAGTATAATACTGTGTGTTTGTTTTTGAATCAGAATGTATCCACATACTCGAGTTACCCTAGAAAGAAAGATGTGTGTGTGTGTGTGTGTGTGTGTGTGTGACGCAGCAATGATTATTACAAGTCCATTAGCTGCATGCTCAGTGTGCTAATCCCATTACATCAGACTGTTAAAATGAACAGCGCCTGGAGCCCGTGGGCACTGACATGCACAATGAGACTAGGTGCAGGTCTAGGTTCAGGGTTTTATCTAAATTAAAAATCTACTACATGACCGTATGCCGGCACCAGTTAATCCGGTATAGTATGTGTTGTTATCGGGCCGTTGTGATGAATCCTTCAAGGTATCTTTGTTTGAAAAGCTAATTTTAGATTTTAGAGTAATAATCTAGAAGATGTCTGTTATAATGGGTGGGGAAAAAACATCAAAACATCATAGTATCGTGATATTTTCAGTAGCAGTACTGTATCGATACACAGGCGCCGAGTATGGATCTATTATTATGAATGTGTTGGTCAGTTTGTCTGTTTGATAATCTCATTTTCAACAATAAAATTGAAGAGACATGAACAAACGGAGAG
Source organism: Etheostoma cragini (assembly GCF_013103735.1). NCBI lineage: Eukaryota > Metazoa > Chordata > Actinopteri > Perciformes > Percidae > Etheostoma > Etheostoma cragini. The sequence continues at coordinate 756,135 of NC_048424.1, read as the reverse complement.
AAGTTTCTTTTTAGATAAAACAGATGTTTCTTTTCGGGGACATCTTTTGAAATTGGGAAGTCCGAAGTTTGAATAAAAGGCTTAAAATTGCAATATATCGCAGATTTGCAATAAACCAGACAATTTGTTAGAGAAGATAAGTCTACGGTCTCTAATGAATAAGAACATCCTCAGGAAATGAGTCGCTCGCGGACTGTGTAATGCAAGTGGACATCTTTAAAAATACACGTATCCACATAGTGACCTGGCCCTCGCTTCACGAGTGAGTGAGTGAGTGAGTGAGTGAGTGAGTGAGTGAGT
>NC_048424.1:747104-755735 GCF_013103735.1 Etheostoma cragini | reverse complement strand
ATAGAAGATAGAAGATAGAAGTTAGAAGATAGAAGTTAGAAGATAGACAATAGAAGATAGAAGATAGAAGTTAGAAGAAAGAAGATAGACGATAGAAGATAGAAGATAGAAGATAGACGCGGCCTGTCGGCTCCGCCCAACACGCTGCGACGGCGTGTGCGTGCGGCTCAGCTGTCAGCGGTCAGTAGTGCACGTTGGTGTGCTGACCTGCACAGCGAGAGGTCAGAGACGGGATTACACTGCGGGCGGCTTTGAGTCAATGAGCTCGGCCCCGGGCCTGGGACTGGGTCTGTATCAGAGCCAGCTATTAATGGAAAGTGTAACGTTTAAATAGATTAAAATAGATCCACAATAAATCCATCCAAATGATCAAAACATGCAGTTATGCTGGTGAGAGTGAGAGTGAGAGCCGGGTGGTTTGTACAATTCCACCATACTGGAAATCAGATGTGTTGACAGATGTTACATGATATATTTAATTATGAGGAGAACAGTCTTTCTCATTTAACACATTCATAGCAGGGATGGGCAATATATCATGATTACATCGATATCGTAATATGAGACCAGATATTGTCATAGATTTTGAATATCGTAATATGGCATAAGTGTCTCTTTCTGGATATAAAGGCGGCTTAACAGTCAAATTATGTAATATCCTTAACTCACCTGACTTTTGTATTATTTGCCTTTACCCATTTAGTCATTATATCTACATTACTGATGATTATTTATCAAAAATGTCATTGTGTTAAGATTTTGTCAACCAATAGTCAACGCTACAATATCATTGCGGTCCCAATATTGACGTATTTGTTCTAAAATATTGAGATATTTGATTTTCTCCATGTTGCCCAGCCCTAATTTATAGTGTTGTACTCTGACATATACACAAAGAAATAGAAGTGATGGACAGAGACGTTCAAACCTTGGCTTTAAATTACATTGTCGCTCACACACTGACATTTTTAGACATCTCGGCGTGGGTTTCTGCCCCCCCCCCCCCCCCCCCCCCCCCCGGGTTCTGACTCCATTGTTCTTACGAAGGTAAAAACTGGAGCAAAGGGGGAAACTCTCCCGTAGAACCAGTGTGTCTTTGTATTTCTGTTCAGGAACATGGAGGGACTACTAAAGCCTTTACCAGCATGCATTAAGCTTACGGTACGGACACACTCACCACAGGTCACCCGTCGATGAACATACAGTGGTGCTCATGAGTTTACCTACCCAAGCTTAAGTTAAGCTGTTAAAAAGAGGAATAAAAATCTTAATGCCTTTATTAAAAAAAGGAAGTAAAATCCAACCTTTAAGGGCACCAATTTTCTTTGTGAATGAATAATAATAATAATAATAATAATAATAATAATAATAATAACTATGCATCCTGATGAAGTTCCCTTGGCCTTTGGCATTAAAATAGCCCCCCCCCACCCACCCCCATTGCATTGAGAGATGATCTTGTAGAAAGTATCCCATGCCCCTGTATTTCAAGGAAGAACATGTATTTATTTATTTATGATATATTATTCATTCACAAAGAAAACTGGTGTCATTAACGGTTGGATTTTACCTCATTTTTGTTATTAAGGCATTAAGATAAATTTCCAAAAAGTGATTTTTTTTTTTAATTCCTCTTTTTAGTCAACTTAAGCATGGGTATGTAAACTTACTGTATGAGCACCACTGTAAATACATTCAAAGCTCTTTTTTTGTGCAATTTGGAGTTTTAAATCCACCTGAGTTGCATGTTTGACTCTGGGAGAAAGAATCAACGAGAACATGGGGAGGAACCGTACGTGCAAAGAACTTGAATTTTTAATAAACTCAACCAAACGTGCTCACTCTGTGTCAACATCCTGTTATAGATAGAGAGACAGACTAGAAAAAAAAAGAAAACAGCTATCGCAAGAGCAGTATTTTTTGTAGGGTAACATGAAAACCGTCCATCTTCACTTACATTTTTGTGAACAAGAGAGTTGTATGACACTCATACAAGAATTCACCATTTGGAGGATGCTTTTAAGTCCATCTAAAGTTATCTACCGCGCCAGGCATGCGTGTATTTTTAGAATTTTTTTAGCTCCCAATGGAAATCAAACTCTAACCCTGTCTGTGAGTGCCTCGCTCTATCCACCGAGATACAAAAATAATACACTAAATAAATAATGAATGAAACGCGCAGCATGAAGTGTCAAGCCATTCATCCAGCTTTCTGTCTATCCTGCTCTTCCCTCTATCCAGTGGCTGCACACTGAAGTGGGATGGAGTGAATAGAGAGCTGTAGATGTGTGTGTATCACGCTTGATGGGTGTCTGATTGGACGTCTTAGTCCCAGAGGCGGTCTTTCAGGGTCCGCTCTAGGCTGCCTCTTTGTTCATGCATGTGTGTGTGTGTGTGTGTGTGTGTGTGTGTGTGGGATTCTGCCTGCAGGTGTACATTCAGCTGAAAACGGAGATTAAGAGGAGTCTCGTGTCTAAATCCTAGCACGATGTAAAAGCAAAAGAAATGTCATTTCCCCGGAGGGATTAAGAAAGTATGACTTCTTCTTCTTCTTCTGCAAGAGATGTGCTTGTAAGCCTTGCAGAATAAAAGGTCTAATCAAATACTCTAAACAACTGTTGTAGACATGAAAGTGTTCCCCTGCAGCTTCCTGTCTCAATGTCATCCTTCCTCTCCTCATTTCTTCTTCTTCTTCTTCTTCTGCTGTATTTTCGATTACCCGAGCCACCGGCCATGAGCAGGACCACGTTCCTCTTTCTTAATGCGTCTTAGATAATTCCCTCGGAGTTGTGTTTCGGGTACTTGTGCATCTGGTTTTGGTGTTTTCTTGGCACTGTCTAATTATAGCGTGATGCATGGCAATTGAGAACAAATGAGGACAACTGGGACAGAACAGGCAAACCACATTTCAGCATGTCAGACACCATCGTCCCTCCTATAATTAAACAACTTCCCACATGGGACACTGTGCTCGTGGTAAAGTCACACACAGATTGTTGTTTTTCAGTGTTGCTCACTTATTAAGAACCTTATATTTAGTTCCAGAGGGGAGCTTGTTACCAGTATTTTTTAACACGTCCATGTAGTGCCAGAAGAAGACACATGAGGAAAGGAAGGGGAGTTGTTGTCAGTCAGTGGGTGACTGAGGAGACCAGCTCTCAGGCCCCATACATTTGTGCTTCTTAGCCACGGGCTAACCCAAATCCGAGGCTAGAGAAAGCCCATAATTAACTTAACCTAATTTTATTCATTACTTATGATCCACTCTGGGCTAACAGTAAATGTTAAAAAATAACAGGGTGAACAAACTGCTCAAAGCTCACAGCTTATTTCACTTTATTTGGACATTTTAGTGGTCCTAGCCTCGACTCACACTTTGAAAAACAGCATCAAAAGTGTTGAAAAAGGAACCAAAATGTAAGAAAAACTAAAAAACGTTGACTTAAAGCTTCAGAAAAGGGTTGATTTTCATCACTCCAAGCGCTAATGCTATCATTGCGATAGCTGAACTTTGAAGGAGCCTATAATGTGTGTGCACTACATATATTTGTATTTCGTTTTTATATAATGTAGTTTTTATTTGATGTCCTTTATATTTTAAATGTGTAACATCATGGTGGAACGCTGTTTCATGTATGCTTGAAATGACAATAAAACACACCAGAGTTGAGTGCTGAGTGCTGCACTGTCCGGTTATGTCAGTACAATACAGTCAATACAATATACAATATATATGTATTTAATTAGTATGTAATGCATCTGCCGCTCCATTTCCTTTCTTCTAATGTATCAAATTTCTTCCCTTATTTCTTTTCAATTAATTTCCTCCATCAATCATGTCCTTCTTCCATACTTCTTCAGGTTTCTCCCTTTCTTTTCCCCTATAATATCTTCCTTTTACTCCTTTCTTTTCTGTCTCTCTGTCTCCTGGTCCTGCAGATGTCTGTCCTTTCTCTATCCTTCCCTCCTTCTTTTCTTCTCATCTCTTCAGACATTGTTAACTAAAAAACCCAGCACTAACCCAGCAAAAACCCAGTACCAGAGGTACTTCTACGGACATTAAAAACCCTGGGTATCTCTGAGCCAGATCCAGACTAGGACCAACCAGGAGACTAACCCCCTACCTGCTCCTTCTGTCTCCTAATCCATCCTCCTCCTCCTCCTTGTGTTCAGGTCTCTCTCTGCTTTGAGGTCTCTTTGGGTTTGAGGTTCTCATCTTCTCAGCAGGTCCGGTACAGTCTCATCTAACAGATACTCCAACAAATGGAGAGTTACATAATGCCTGACCCGTGTCCAATTATAAAATCCCTTTTATTATAAAAACATCAGTCCTCAAAATGTACTTAGAGTGCAGCTCCACTTTATCTGCGAGAGCTTTCATCGGGAGTGTGTTTCCCAACGCTCTGGTTTTACAGGTCGGGGGTTAGCATGTGGAAGGGGGGGGGGGGGGGGGGGGGGGGGGGGGGGGGGGGGGGGACTGAACTGAAACTGAAAAAGCAAAAATGGATCTGGCTGCTTTGACATTGAAATTTTTGTTCGCCTAACATACTAGTTTCACAAGAAACTACTATGTTAGAAACTCAGTGGAGCACAGTGGAGATAAAAGTGACTCATAGCGAAATCCCTCATGACATCAGTGTAGAAACAGAAATAAAACTCAGAAGATCTTTCAGACACTTTTTAGGTACCAAGAATTCTTTGGTGGGGTCTATTCATACATTAGGAGACTGAGGCATGTAATTAAAAGACAATATAAAGGAGAAGTACTGTAGGTTTAACACAAAATCCCTGCCTTGGCAGAGTTGAACACGATGTAAGTGTAACACCCTGCTGATGTAATATTCACAGCCTTGTGACTGAGTCGCATACACACACAAACGCAGCAGGACCGCCGCTATGAGTAAAACAAGCAGCCCCGTGGAATCCCTCTCCTCTCTCATTTTTCCGAATAAAGCAAGTCTGGATCCATAACTTGACACACAGAACATAGTCTTCCCCCCGAAGGCCGATCGTGTCCCAACTGTCTTTTCCTTTTCACCTTAAAAAAGGAAGTGCAAGAGAGAAACAATCGCAGTTTTCAATATCCGAGGCGCCTTGTAGGCAACCTTCGTTTCACCAATGCCAACATGCAAGGACCCACTACTATCTATTCAGTTTTACACATAGATTAAACAAAGCAATATCCTTAACTAGGGCTGTCCCCTCACACAATTAATACTGCAAAAGCACCACTTTAAATCTTGTCTTCATCAGAAATGTGCTCATAAGTTTCTTGGAAATTAGTAATTAAGCATGAATAAGCATAAAAATGACTTATCAACTAAAGAAATCTTAGTCAATTAATACCAAAACCACAGATTAGTCGACTAATTGACTAAGATTTCTTTAGTTGATAAGTCATTTTTATGCGTATTCATGCTTAATTACTCATTTCCAAGATACTTATGAGCACATTTATGAAGAACACAAGATTTAAATAGGTGCTTTTTGCAGGATTATATGTGTAGAAACTTAGTTTTACAGATGGTTAATTAACTAGATTTTCTAGTTTTAACCCTTGTGTTATCTTCCCATCAACTATGACCAAAAAAATGCTATTGGTCATTTTCTTTTCAACATTATTATCACTTTTTCCAACATTATTATCACTTTTTCCATCATTAGTATCACTTTTTCCAACATTTTTGTCACTTTTTAAATGTTGTGGGTGCCTTTTTGTGACAAAAACTAAATAAACAATGAACTCAAAAGGACAACATGAAGGTTAACCACCTCTCAAAGCTGTACAGCTGTACAGCTACCACAGAGGACCAGTACACACAGTGTGTTAAAACCTGATTGGTATGGAGCTAAAAGAGCAATGGACCCATACTGGAAGGGAGAACGCACCGTGGCACTCGCTAACACGACACATTCATCTCCACGAGCTGTTAAAAAGGGGATATTACTGAAGGTTTTGAATACATAAAAGCACTCATTTAATCACTCAATCTCCACCATCCGTCATATGCACGGCGCCATCTGTTTTATCAATCAACCAACAGGCGGCAAGATCCCTCCTCAAAGTCTCGCTCGCTGCAGAGGTGGCACGAGACACCGCTACAGGAAGCTTCCGGGTGTTTCTTACCTCTTTGCCGGACAGGTAGTAGGCGGACAGCAGACCTCCGACAAACCGGATGTTCACCTCAAACACGGACACTTCTGCATTCTGCAACAGGGAACACAGGAAAGCAACATGAGATATGAACACTTATAAGAAATAGACATGAACGCACGTCTCTCCTCCTACTGACTGGGAGTCAGGCAAGACAGGATAAACTCGAGGCTTTTCACTAGAGATGGTATCGGCCGATATTTGACATTTCCTGATCTATCGGTATTCAAAATGGCCGAGAAAAAAATACAATAACTAAAACTGAAAAAACTAAAAAAGTGAGAATAAATGATTCAGATAAATGAATATTTAAAAGATAAAAACGGACGGTAAACCATGTTAGGAACGTTAGTGTTGCATAGTCTGTCCACCAGAGGACGCTCTACAACGTCCCTGTTAGTGATGGCGTTGCATAGTCTGTCCACCAGATGACGCTCTACAACGTCCCATTTGGCAACACAAATTTATTTATTTTTTTGATGAATAAGGACTTTTTAAGTATTATATCTTAAGTTTGTATTTTTTTTACATTTTTTTCAGAACTTTAATATATTTTGATGTTCTGTTGTGACAAAAAACAAATTATTATCATATTATTTTAGTGAGAACTCATTAATAACTACAAATAACTAATGGTAGGGAAATCTCTTTATGTTTTGTAACGCGTTTCTGGAATTTTTTGTTTTAAATCTATATCAGCCAATACATCGAAATACCAGATTCAAAAGAAAAAACTATTTTTTTAAATTGGTATCGGCCTTAAAAACCCTTTATCGGTCGGGCTATAGTTTTTTAGTTTATATAGGATTAGACTTTCCAAAGTTCAGGCAGTCATTCTTGCAATTTTTACCAATAATTAATACTGCAAACAGTTCAAGTCTTTGCAGGTTTGAGACAGAGAGATGCTGTGTTCTCACTTTGTGTTCCCGGGCACACTCGCACCGTAGATCAAGAGATGGTAATACTGGTCCATCACTTATGTCCTAAATGAAATATGTCATTAATTATTTGATGGCACGCAATTCAATTTTGGCGCAAACATTCATCATTCTTAAAGGATGAAGTGTAAACACAGTGGTGACCCATCGACTTTTCATCCAGCAACATCCTTAGGTCAAAATTTGACTCTGTCCGATACTATTTTATGACCAAATACTTTCCCAAAAACCTCAGCTGTACTTTGTGTTTAGATGTAAGCATTCTACACTAGTTGGTTGCACTAACATGGTGAACATGGTAGCATTGTAGGTCCTAAAAAACTGCATGTTAGCATTGTCATTGTAAGCATGTCAGCATGTTGTTGTTGGTATTTAGCTCTAAATACAGCCTCACAGAGCTGCTAGCATTACTAGATTTTTTTAAGATGTGTGTTTTAAATCTTTAGTTGTTCTGTCCTTTGCTACAACAGATTTTTAAAGGTTTATCAGAAAGCAAAATCTGCTGATCCCTTGTTGGTTGTTTGCACTCTTATTCCAATCTGATACAGATCAGTGAAGGGCTTAAAGTCCTCAAAGTTAAGAGAGGAATCCTTAGAAACATTGGCGCAAGTGGCAGTGATAAGCTCTGCTGCATCTAAAAATACAATGCCTCTATTTCTAGACAGTGTTTGGCAGAGGGAATGGGACAAATATTAACACAAAAATGTAAGTTTGTAAAGCCGTTTGTCTCAGCAGCAGAACAATGGAGCTTCATCTCTCTCTCCTTGAGTCTTTATGAACAGATTCTGAAGTCATATGAAGTTTTTGAGCTCGACTGACAGCTGTCATAAGTCACTGCTGTGGACCAGAGATAGGACAATAGACTCCGTCCTGTGCAAAAACAAATTATATGCCAGGCAAAATGTGTCCTGTCATTCCCCTCCAGAGTCTGAATGACTGATTGAGTAGTTAAGATTGTGTTGCTTATTCTTTCTAATTAAAATTAAGCTGAAATGCTTCCCACTACACGCTGTGTATTTGCAGTTCAGTTTGCTGGAAGAGGGAAATATTTCAGCTTAATTTTACGAGGAAAACTGAGCAAACAGCGGTTTTCCTGCAGTATCCGTGTGAGTTAAGTCGCCATCGCTGCTTTAAAATGTTGGACAATGACCCTCTGAGTCAGCAGCTGTTTGACGTTATCTCCTTCCTGCACGAGGACCTGATGGAGCCGACAGGCGAGGAGTAAAGTCTCCTGATGTTGCAAGATTAGATCTATAACAGAGCGGACAGGAAACTGACTAAGCATGGCATTTTTCTTAGTAGATAACTAATTAAGGGCAACAGCAAGAAAAATCAATGAGCCAATGGCCCGAGTAACCCTCTGTAGATGAAAGTGTATCTTATTATCTGTTTTTTGTGATTGGCTAGTGGTCATATGTCACTGGACAACCTGAAATGTCTGGCCTTGGTGCTTAAAATGGCAAAAATGGACACCTATGGTTTTCTCCATGCAGGAAATGTTGTGTTTCCTTATCTCCCCCCGTCACTCTCTATAGGGTG